>NC_047158.1:5456527-5756527 GCF_009819705.1 Hippoglossus hippoglossus | reverse complement strand
GCTGTGAGACGAATTGCGATTTGTGAATATGAGCTATACAAATAAAATTGGAGTAACTGATTGATTGGGCCTTGGCAGAGGTGTGAGCTCTACCGAGTGCCATTCTAGTTTTTAGTTGAGTTCACTAAAATATCTGCAGAGACAGAGGAAGAAGTAAAGGAGCTTTTTAAATAAGAGTTAAACCTTAAGCAAGTCCAGTTGCCTTTGTTAAGCACTTAAGGTGCTGTTCTGTCTGGACCTTCAGACTTTTTAGTGTAGTTTGTAACCAAAATTATATGTGTGAGAGGTGCCTCAGACCATGTTCAGACCAGTGGACCAGGATTAAACTGAGCCATGGTTTGGTTCGTTTGCAGTGTGAAATCATCGTTTTTGGATAGTTCAGACAGTTCAGACTGTTGAGACAGCATTAAACAATGTTCAGTGTTCACCCCAGTTTAAATGGCAAGCATGTTAATATGATGCATTTGAGCTCGTGTGGAGTACTGAGGCTGAAGTTGGTGAAGTTGGTAGTAAAACCATAATGATATTACCGTTGCAACCAAATGAACCTCATGAACCGGTTCATTCATTTTCTCCATTCAAACACAAATACTACTACCTGCCAAACTGACAACACGCAGACATCAGGCTCACGCCAGTCTACGATCCAATCACTGTCAAGTATAAGTAACGCAGCCCACGTAGGTGATTATGATAATTCTTTAGTGCTCACCCTAAATTACTATATGAAACCAAAACTAACCATATCAATGGTAAACAATGGAACAAATACATGACCCTTGGTTTATGTCTGTCAGGTATAAAAACAATCTTATAGATCAAGAAATGGGTTTTCTATATTAAGCATTCGAATTCAACCACAGGACTTATTTTAAGTCAAAATGATCCTCCTGTTTGGCAGCCCATATTACTGTGTGTAGAGGAACCAGGTCAGGTATGAGGCTTAGATTTTCACTCTGAGCTGACACCTGTTTTCACTGTATGACTCGCTGCCATGTTACCACCATTAAAACTTCTGCGGGGGCATTACCCATCACCGGCTCACTCAAGACACAGCTGTCGACGGCTGTGTCTCATCTGTTGGTGGGATTGGCTGGTAGCTGGGAGGCTAGTGGTTTTATGTGTCCCAGCCCTGGCATGAGATCACCCTGTGGCTAGAGCGACTGAGCACACACCCTTGACAGATTTTTGGTTTTCCATCTGGAGTTTTCTGGACCGGAGTGGCTCACTGGCACGATTGTAAATTACACTGGAGGGATGTGGCGTGGCTTGTTTTGCCAGCAGTTATGGAGTACACAACAAGTTATTTTAGGAGAAAATAGCTTTCAAACATCGACACTCAGACATAACAAAAAGAGCCGTTTCGAATCTTCTGCTGTTTATAAGCAGCGTTTAAACTTAACCCTCTGATGAGTCGAGTGTGGCCTCTGTGTTAGAGGAGAGGGGCAGGGACTAAGCAACATTAACTTATGGTTTCTGTTGTGGCACCAGCATGTCTGGGCAAAGTCTTAACTTCCACCAATTCAACTGGAAACAAATTGAATTAACCGTATCACGTCCGTAATGTTTGTCTTGCAATAATCCCATGAATGTCGCCAGCTAAGGTCTCACCTGCTTCCTTGTCCTCAAGCTACTTTTACTTAGTCATCAAAAGATCAGATTTTGTCTTTCTGAAGTTTGAGCGATACAGTGAAATAATCAGTAAAAAGTTAAATTAAAGAGCAGAGTAAACACATAAACACAGGATAGAGCTGTGAAGAAAAGCAGCATTGACAAGAGACAGTTTGAACTGTGACTGTTTTCTACAGCAGAAACGTTCCCATGAGGCTTTGTTACCACATCTGTCCCCGGGGCAACAGGGACAAAGGCGATTTACTACATCATGAATGTAAATGAGAGAGAAGCAATGATTTTCTTTCCTTTTATGGAAACAAGCACGTTGGCAAATTACTTGTTTCTCCCACACTGTCATTCTCACCATGTCAACAAAATTAACTAGAATGTCACTCCATACCTCCGCCAAGCCCCAGCAGTGTCTTAAATTCAATCAAGCTTCACCAAATTTCACAAATTCACTGATATCAGTCCCCCCCTTTTATAATTAAAGTCTTAATTTTTAAGAATAAGTTTGCCTTAGATGTTTTTTTGTTGTCGCTTTTTTTATTCAGGCATCATGGGCGTCTCTCAAGACCGAGTTTGCTGCGCTGAACCCGGCCCAGCTTCACCATATGCTGAGGGAGTATACCTCAGGTAAAGCCTGTCCCAGCGGATGGACCCCGTCACTGGATGACGCTCAGGACGCTGTCAGGACAGGTGAGCGAGCGACATCCAGATACTGTACTTTAAGAATGAAATGATAAGCTGACAAATCGATGAGCTGATTGACAGCAAAACAATTTCAGTCAGACAACTCACGTTTGAATGTTTGTTTATTCAACAGTAGAACAGGTTTAGTGTTTGGCGTCTAGGCTCCGACTTAATCACTCCCCCATATGATACACAGGAATGATGGGAGTGATGAGCTAATACTGTAACCCCCCGTCGGAGCCTACAGGTGGATGCTGGGGTGGTGGAGGGGCTGAGACAATTGTCTGTGATACTGCGTAGTAGTTAGGAAGCAGAGAGAGGGATGGGAATTCCCTCTGCTTAAATAGACCGCCTAATGAGGTGGATGAGTACTGTAGATGGTAGTGGCGAGTGAAGTATGTCACATGATGTATGTCACATGATGTATGTCACATGAAGTGTGTCACATGATGTATGTCACATGATGAGTGTCACACGATTGAAACAGTGCAGCTCGAGTTGCCTGCCAGAACTAGCTCGCCGGCGTCGCTCCATTAATTGTTTTGGTGAATTTTCAAACAAACCCCCCCCCCAAAATTATCTAGTTTCAAGTTTATCTTATCAGACAAATAAAAGACGTCAAATTGAGCTTTCGTAACTCGTGATGAGGTTTTCTGGCTATATTGTGACGACAGCAGACGATTTATAGATCATTTGAAATAATAAAAATTGCATAAAAGTGCATGTGCAGCAATTCTATTTAATTTCTTATTTAAATTGTGAAGTAAATACATATTTATTTCAAATATAAAATATACAATAATAATAATAATATATAACAAAGTGTTTTTTGTTGCTATGTCTATTCTCTTCTTCTTATTAGTGTTCGAATACCAGCAGCATTTTCTGAGCTGTGTGATTTTCAAGTCGACTGTGTTTACTGTAAACTGTTGTAACCAGACTCCCCTTTCAGTGTAACAGTGTATTGTGTTGCCTGCATGTTCCAACTTGACAGTCGGCCCACTTCACGATAAACAACAGAGAACGCAACAAGCAAAACAATTTGATAATACAAAAAAAATAGGGCTAAACACTACTGAGAGGCTTTGAAAAAACAGTGTTCAGGGTGTGACTGTGTCTGAAGCATAACTTAATGTGGTTGTCTGTGTATACCAAGTTCAAATTTATACAGAATTTACATTATGTAAATGCTATATAAAGATATAGCCTTTGTATCTGACATATTGAAATAACACAGCTTTAGTCTGGTTATCTCCTGAAGTTATTCTTTTAAAAATGATAAGTTTACGAGCCTAAAATACGCAGCATCCATCAGAATGAAAGAAACTTTGTACATTGTACAGTGATGTTACAAAGTGGAGGTTCTGACAGTGCTGTGCAGAGGGTGTTCAGCTGCACTGTGTGCTCTGCTGGATTGACAGTTTAAAAAGAGGAAGTAAGAGGCAACTATACTTGACTTTATTGGAACACAGCCCACGGCCGTCACGGGGCTGTCACACAAAGTCAGTGTTTTAAGTTTGTAAACTCTGGAGGCTGAGAAACGTCTTAGTTTTTTTGAGAAAATTGTAGTTTTAGTCTAGAACATAGACTGTGAATAAAGATGGATGACACGACAGCTCCCAAAAGTGAAGCCAAAGCCCCTAATTGTCGCCTGGTGGCTGGCTGCAATATAGGTTATAAACCCCGCCTCCTCCATGTTATCAGATGGGAAAAGGACCAAACTAAAAAGTTGAACTACATGCTATATAATTATTTCAGTTTTTTTAAATAGTTGTTATCAAGCTGATGTATGTTTAAGAGTTCAAGTTTCTAATAAGTTTGGTTTTGATCTGTCCTTTGATGCGAGGTAAAACGTCACTCAGGATTAATGAAGCGTGTCGATACTGTGGCTCCTTCCTCTAATCGCTGCTGCACAGACTTAAAACTACGTCAATGCTGCAAAGATGGCAATGTTATACGAGATTGTTTGGTTTCATTTCAGGATTGTGGGAGGAAGTGGGAATGCATTTTTATTTATAGTCACAATGAAAAAGAAGTGTTTGCAAATTGAACAGGCTTAGTTTGGCTGTGAGAATTCCTCTAGATAAATCCTGTCCTGTGAGTCTCCACTAATCAGCGTCAGTCCACAACCACCTCCAAAATCCAGCTTGTCTCAATTTTCACCTCTTACTTCAGTCAGACTGGCTGTACCCTACGGGGAAAAAATACCATTAACAGTGGCACCAATCCTTTACTTTATTTACAGCTCTTAATTAGGTGTTAAGCCACATATGGCAGCTTTACTCGCGGATTGAATTTCATTGGAAAGCTGTGGTGAAGGTCAGGTCCTTTGTGATGGATAAAAACCAGTGGGCCTGTCTCTCTTCCTGCAGGCAACATCCTGGAGAGCTTTGACAACCACCCGCCGCTCATCCTGCCTAGCAGCACCTTTCACCTGGAGCTGGGTAAACCCATCGTGGAGCCAGCTCTGTTCGAACAGCTCAGTCGTCTGCAGGAGTTCATTCGCCGGCTCCCCTGCAGTGAAACCCAAGCCGAACCTGATGTGGAGGAACAGGTAACAAGCTCCGTCACCCTAGAGCTCAATAACATAACGAAAAGCTGGTGCTGGTCAAGGAACAAGACACTTTGATGTTTCTACATGTGTTATTGATTGACTTTATGTTCCCCAAACTCAGGCTCCCAATGGGACAACCACAGCCAGCCTGTCTACGACCTCACCCTCAGTCAGAGTCTTCCAGGATCCTGTCCATCAGGTGGTCTCTGGACCAGTTACCTCCCCCTCCCCTGAGGCAGACCAGTACTCTACCGCCCTTCCTGCAGAACCTGCTCAGGCCCATGGTTCTCGCAGTGACCTTAGCAGCTGCGAGGCCGTCCTAACCCAGAAGCTGAAGAGCCTGGAGCTGCAGAACACCCTCCCAGGACAGGCAGAGATGAGCTACCACAAGAGCCTGGCATTGGACCCATCCTGCCTGCTCACGCCACCCAACACCCCACAGGGTATGGAGCTGGCCGAGCTTGAGGCTGATCTGCAAGAGGGCGCCCGCCAGCAAAAGAAAGGTAACACGCTCCCAGTGAATTTAATATAAAACACCAGTACACAAACTATAAGAGCAATCAATACATGCTGTATTCACATATATATAGTTTATATGCAGATATATACAGTATATATACGTGCAGGGTCCAAAAGTCTGAGCCAATTTTTGATCTAAGGTTCATCACTCAGGTGGTTGTGATTCCAACATTAAGTGTTGATTTACTCCCAGACTCGTAGAACAACAATACAGGTGCTATTCAAGGAAACATGAGTGTTGCTCAGTTGTTGAATGTTGAAGAAATGAAAGATTTGGGAAACAACACATTAACAACATTGATATTTATCTGACGTAACTGAATCTTCAATAACCAAATTAAAGCAAATGAAAATAAATCGATTCTGTTGAGATCAAGATCAGTAACGATATTCAGCCCCAGTTCAGAATTTTTTGTGTCATTTCCACTTCCCTGCCATAACTTGAAATGACATACTGTTTGTATTAGTCACTTGTAATGAATCACGATCATTCATTGCCGTTTGTTGCACAACGATTTCCACCAGCAATGGTTGTGAAGATAACAATTCCCATGATCCCACGCTGATTCACGACCTCATCAACCGTCTTTTGTTATTGTTTTGATTGACACACCCAAGTGACATATTTTACATGTAATCAGGACTTGCTTCTTTTCTCTGTTTGACACACTAAAGAAGACACGTCTAAACGAGACACAGGCGACTTATCAAACTCATGTGCACAGTTGTGTGGAGAAAAATGCTGCAAAGAAATAAAACACAGATCAACTGAGAAACACATTCCCCAGTTTAACAACACACTTGTGCGACATAAACCAGTGGGTGTGATTACAGACTGTAAATACAGACACGACACAAGCAAATATGGACACATGCTGTAAACACAGACATGTAACTGAAGTTAATTGTCTGTAAATGTTGTCTGATGTTTTCTCCATTTTACGACTTTTAATAGTAAACACAAGTAAAAGCTTTAGCTGCCATGTGTTTAATTAAGTATCATTGGATAATTTTAAATTTTGACCTGATCAGTAAGAGAATCATTAATCTTTAGAATTCATCCTTTAGAGATCATGAGCCATTAAATACATTCATTCACAAATTCTATGATTCATCATAAACTGATGAAACAATAATGAAAATATTTGCTACCATTTAAAATATTTAACGTGGAAGAGTAGTCATTTTAAAAACAGATATGGTTCTTCAGATACTTTAACTTGGCTCCACTCACAGCTGAAAGACATTAAGTGAAGCCCGACAGCAGCAGATAATAACTGAGAGTAAGACTGTGTTTAACATGTGCACAGAAACTGAGAGTAAACCACTCTGCCACCGCACATGATGACGAGCCATCGGCATCTGAAAAGGCCCATTCATAGCTCCACTTAGAGGCAGCAGGTTTTGATTCGGTATCGCACAGCTCCGTCCCCTCAGCTCAAACCTCGTCCTCTGTTTCTGTTTATGTCTTGGAATGAGGTCACCGCCACTCAGTCCTCCCAAAAACCTCACTTCCCTCCTCTGACTGACTGAATCTATTAGGGAAAGTATTTAGGGACTTGACCTTGTGGACCTGCTGCATATTTGTCCCGGGCAGTTCCAGGGTTCCACATAAAGGTGCCGCGACATAAAAGAGGTGGATTGCTTCGTCTTTTTACTGACTCTGGGGGTCAGGAATTTCAAGTGGAAGGCGGCGTAGGGTGGGTTCACTGTGCAGAGGAAGGAGTGTTTCCTCTCCCACCCTTATTGTTTTTGGACAATGTCAATGTATGAGTCATTTATAAACTAAAATAATGCTGCCGCTATTGTGCAGAGTATTACATTTTTTAACTGTTTTTAGATGTTGAGTATTTGTGAAATTCAAAAAACGATCCACCATGTTGAATGTTTCAAATTCAACTTTTTTAACAACACACATTCTGATTGGTTCCATGTGTACATACTGGAAGCGAAACCTTGAAAAAAACGTGTCACAAAAAAATTATAAAAGCCGCAATATGGCTCAGCAAAATTATTTCACTGATGTGAAAGCCTGGACTGACTCTATACAGGTTATTTCACTGCTTCAGATGTTTATCTCTCGAAGTGGATCAGGTCCCCTCCATGGCGTTCAGGTTTAATTTGTCTTCTGCCTTTTGCTTTGACATGAAATCCTTCGCCATCATCTCATGGTTCAACTCACTGCTTGTCACATGAGGAGACTCTGGGACATGACTGTTCTGCTGCTGCATGGAGCCGACACTTTTAGTTTACAACTGTAGCATCTGATTAATACCTATTATTTTACAACTTTTACAACTATTTTACAACTAACCAAAAGGAACCATAAGTAGGCAGTGTGGTCGGTGGGCAAATAATGTCACCGGTGTGAACCTGAACACGGGTAACACCATTATCACAGACTTCCACAAGAAGCCTTAGTATTGATATAAACAAAATGTGTCAAAGCTCAGTAGAAAAACACTTTTAATCATGACATACATAAAACATGGGTGTTATATTTTCATCAAGTTTTACACATCTTGTGTTTATTTCATTATCTTATTGCGTTCTTCTGTTTATTGGCACTGACTCCCGAAGCAGCACCTGCTGCTTTTTATCTCAAAGAAACAGATCTTTATGGTCACAAACCAGTCGTGGATGGAAAAACACATTAATTCTCATTTCGTTTTGTAGATTGTTTGGAATTTTGTTTTATATTTAGTAGCAGATTTTGTCAAAGTTTGTCATTTGAGGGCTGTCATGGTTGTTTTTTCACTGCCTGGAGTGCTTTTGTTTGTTTTTTCATTTCTGCTCTGATCTGGACCCCTAACTTTGCTGTTGTCGGCTCTGTTAAACACAAATAAGAAGTCAGGGTTGTGGGCCTCATTTAATGATAACGATAGATTGTAGAAGTTAGAGGGTTTTATATGAGCATCGCTACAGATTGAACTGATTTATCTGCTGCTTTAGGAAGACGCTTTTTTTCATAGTCCAAATTATTTACCCAATAAATACACAAGTGAAACCAAACGTTTAGGGTACATGTGTGATTTTAATCACAGTTGTAGTTAAACAGTTGTGTGGTGGATTCAGGAGCGACTCTGATCTGAACCTGAGCTTCAAAACCGCTTTTCATCACATGTGATTTTGTTTGTACATTAAGAGGTTCGACCTGTGTTAACATGCTCACGAACAGACCCCCCGGTGTTGCTGTGTGCACGGACAGAGGGGGTTTAAGCAAAGGGATTTTTCTTTATCTTCACTCTCATTGGTTACTTGTTGCTTTGTGTTTTCTCTGTTAATACTTTTATCAAAAGTAATTTGCTTAAAGGGTTTAAGGATTATACGAAAACAAACCATCTGGCACCATCTCAGGATTTATACTTGAAAGTAATTGAAAGCATGAAAATGTAACTTTGTTAATTTTATTTACAATATTAAACACTAGGTTCAATATTTTGACCAAACATGAGATACTTCCTCATGAGAATGAATTATTATACCTTATTTACAATATTCTCCAGTAGTTTTTTTATTGAAGATTTTTTATATTGTAATTGGGGATTAGTATATTTAATTAATATTTTATCATTTTTAATACAGTCTAATAATAAACTTTAGAGATACAGTTGAAACTGAATTAATCTAATTAATGAATTTGTAATGAATTGAATGTTTACTTCATTTCATTATTTCAGGAAAGTGCTGGGTTTTTACACCCTGATGGGAACTCTGTTATATCATGTGAGCCGTATATCGGCCTGCAGCGTACCTACCTCTGTGGTTTTGGCTCACAGCTAATGTTATTTTCAAAGTTTGGTAATCCTTTAATCTGGCCCCAAGAGTTACAGAGAGGTGGTGATGTCAGGAAAGAAAAGAGCAGTGGCCGATCCGTCATGGGAATTTACAGTTGGGTTGGTGCGTGGAATCTTAATCGGGGGGGGCGCATTGTTCGGGTCAGGTCCTGCGTGGGGGGCAGACGGGCTGCATGTTGGGAAAAGGCGGAGGGAAGCTGGTGGTGAGGAGGAGCAGGGGAGCAGGAGCTGCAAGGGTGGGAGCAGGCTGTTTGGGAAGGCTACTGGAGCATGGTGACGTGTCCACAGCTTCATGCTCCACGTCTGATTTTGACTCAGAGGCTAAATTAAGGTTCTAAACACTTAATCTGCATCAAAGCTTGGTCACAAAACTGCCTCAAAATCTCACAATATTAAAGCAAGAGTTCTTCCCGGGCCCATACCACATCCTACCACCAAGTTTCATGGTCATGCCTCCGTTAGTTTTTGTGTTATCCTGCTAATCAAATAGAAACAAACAGGCAGACAAACACAGACGAAAACCTAACCTCCATGGTTGAGGTAAAATGTTGAGTTTGCTGTCCTGCCACCATTCATGCAGTCGGTCTTTAAACTTTAGACAATTGAAGGCATCACACTGCACACTTTTATTCAGCATTTTTTACATAAACTTAACTCTCAATGCTTGCATCACAAAAACAGCAGCTGATTGGCCAATATTGAAACTCACCATTAGCTAGAGCCCTACTGTTGTTACCAGTTGCTACTCATGTTTTGAGAGTCAGTGTGTTTCCATCATGATCGAATATAAAAACAGACCTAGACTCCGGGTCTGGAAAGTGAAGCTAATACAGAAGTGCTTGAAATCTGTTTTCACTCAAATAAATAAAGATAAATAAATAGATTTTAACAGAAGTCATTTTTGTAGACTTGTGTTCATTTTGTAAATCATGGTCCCATTTAGAGTAAAATAGACAATTAAGCACCGCATGCATTGGGACATGGATTGGGACTGTGTGATTGACAGCAAGTATTAGCCAATGGGTGCAGGTTGCAGATGTAGGTGGGCGTGCAGTGTCCTCATGTGCTCAGTCAGGCTCCACCCCCGGTCCTCCAATTATGGTTACTTCTGGTTTCAAAAAAACAAGATGGCGCTGGACAAAATGCCAAACTTGAGGCTTGGTGGTAGTTCACAAACCGTGTCACCATGTCTAGTGGGACGGTCAGAGCTCAGTGTTAAAAGGGTAAAATGCAGCTACAGTCATTTACTGCAATCTACAATCAGTGGTTGATCTAAAATATAAACATTTACATAAAGAAATGTCTGGTACGTTTATATAATTACTTTTTCTTTATTTGTCATTTCTATTTTTCAATATTGACCAGAATCACACTAGCCTGTGAATGTTTGACTGTATTTACACTACAGCTTTTAAGTAGAGAGCATAATTATGTTGTAAATGTGTATAGAAGATTTCCTGCTGTTACACTGGAGGTCTCCAAACGTTTAAACTAAATTAGCATATTATTAATCTACTCTTACAGTACTTTTATTTGATACGATTCTGTGTTTCTCTGTTTGTTCAGCCAGTGGATGTGTTGAGAAGAAGAAAGAAAATATGGAAGAAGAAGAAGAGGAGAGAGAGGAGGTGCTCATGGTGGAGCTTCACAGAGGACCTCACGGTCTCGGGCTGGCGCTCGTAGATGGAACGGTACGTCGTCCTGCTCCTGATATTAACCGTCCTCCACCAACTCAGTCCTCTCTCCTCTGTTACTCTGCTTTGAGCGGTTTGCAAAGGTCAGCTCTTGTGTGGATTGTTTCAGATCAGCAGCAATAGGAGTCTAATGGTTTCACACAGTTTAATCCACTTGAGTAGCAGAGAAAAACCTTGTGTAGCTGCTCAGATCTCATGTAAGTGATAAATCAGATCAGACTTAGCGCAGGGATTTTACCTCAACACACTTAAAGTACACAGCGACACATGTTGTCACAGTATGATCTTACAGTCCAGAGATTCGGTATGAGAGTCAGTATGATACATTGTATTTCAACAGGAGGGCAGCTCTTAAATTATCATTAACAGAATCTTAATCAGACATATTATAGCTCTAGAAATGATAGATGTTCTGATACCATTTTACCTCTCCCGATACCATTTTGGATACCTGGACCGTGTATTGGTCGATATGGTACAGAGTACTGATGTGATGCCAGTGCATTTAACAACTTATATAACAGCTCTCAACAGCTATCGGTGTGCTGTGTTTTCATCAAAACTACAGTATGGAGATTAAGTCAAGTTGTCCAACATCTCATCTTCGTCATCCAGGGACTAGCTTCTTGACTAACTCTGGGATATTAAAAACAAAACAAATAAGACATACATTTATATATTTTGCCTCAATCTTGATTTATTTAATCAACACAAATGTCTGAAAGTGATTATCTCAGTGTGCACACTGGTCACAGTAGGTGACTGTACAATCTCTGCAGATAACAGGAATCTTTTTCTGTTTTTATCTTCTCATAGAAAACGCCACTTAGAATGAGCGGGATTTATGTGAAGTCAGTGGTTCCCGACTCTCCTGCTGCTCAGTGTCAGAAACTGAGAATGGGCGATCGCATCCTTGCTGTTAACGGCATCAGCTTGGTTGGTATGGAGTATAACATGTAAGCATTAATACAAGCAGGTCTACATTATGTTTTGAACTCTTCTCAGTGATGCTTTGTTTTTACAACCAGTCTCTGTGTTTTCATTTCAGTGGCAGAGAACTGATTCGATCATCAGGAGACTTGCTCAAACTGCTCATCGCCAAGATCGACTCAAAGGCAAGCAGCAAGGGTTCGACTAAATGCTGAAGAAAAATAAAATGTTGGCGGACAATTAAGTGCAACTGGGGATCCTGGAGGACGTCAGGTTCATCCCTCCTGCTGCATTCAAAGTTAGTATTTGTTACAGGATGGATTCCCCGACCAAAGGAAAACACACTCCCTGCTTCTTATTTCAGACTAATTGTCTAATAGAGCTGTTGTGTGTGTGTGTGTGTGTGTGTGTGTGTTTGTGTGTGAGTGTGTGTGTAAAAAGCATCAAGACAATCAGCCAAAGAAGCACGACTGACTCATTTTGCTTATACCAAACAGACTGTGGGCAGACGGAGGGTGAGGATAGGTTTTTAAAAGGTCGTTTTGCAGTCACAGCTTCTTTCTGGCCTATAAACAACCTGTGTCAGGCTTCTCTCTGTGCTCATAAACCAACGAGGAAAATAACTGCCTGTGGCGGTTCGCAGACTTAAAACATCTATTTGAAAACAGCATTCTGTCTGAGGAGCTGCTGCAGGATCGTTCATGTCTGGGAAAATGGCTTAAATAATGGCTTTTATGGCTATTTTAAAACGTCTGTTACAGTATTAAATAAAAAAACATCTTACCCTGTCATTTAGTCTGTTAAGGCACATTCAGGCAAGATCAACGTTCTGCGTCCAACACAAATGAAAATGCTGATTATATTATATAGAATATATTCTTGTTTTCAGAAGATCTAGAGAATTGTGTGAATCTGCAGCTTCCGTCATCTTTATGAAGCTGTACAGTGAGTGTCATGCCATCGATAAGATGTTCGGACAAACTTTAGTGTCTTGGTCCACTCTCACCACCATCACAGTGTCTTTTTCTGCAAGAAAGTCGGTTAAAACCCACTGTTTATTATCAAACATCATTATCAGAGCTTAAAAGAATCCATCTAGAGGTGGTGGAGACCAAAGACAGAGATAAAAGAGTAAATATGGGACTTGTATTCATCAGTGGGACACAAGCACAACTCCTAACCAATGATAATGTTCTGTAAGTGCTGGATGTGTAAATATGCAACTTGAAAGGTGATGAAGTGTCTGTGTTGTGTTCACCACTTGAAAACAACTGGACAATAACGCCAAATATATATTTTTCATAAAACTAAAACACTGCCATATGTTTATATTTTAGCTCAAGTTTCAGAAATGAAAGACATTCTTTTAAAATGGGACACTCTATTAAACTTCCTCTGTAAAAACATTTTACACATTAGTAATATTGAGGATCTTCATAAAAGCTTTTCAGTCTGTAGTTTGGGCCAAAACCATAAAGTTAGTATCAAATCAACCAACAGCCTTTTGTTAGCTTATGTGATTCTTTTCATTACAATCTGCTGCAGCCCTGAAGCCTGAAGTCTGTGTTTTTATCCCAAACGTAAACATTGTTCAAGTAAAGTTCAATTTTATTGAAACACACAAAGTATTCCATTTTTTTTTAATATTTATGTTTCGCAGTATTTCTGAATAAATAACTATTTTCACTCTGAAAACCTTGCTCTCTTGTTGATTTTGCACTGGTGGTTTTGTCCTTATTCGTGAATCTTCTCCTTCACTGTGTTTGTCCACAAAAGTAGCAGCAGCAGGTTTTTGCAGTGAATTACATGTGCAGCTGGGATTTAAAAGCTTGTGCTGGGTGGAGCAGCGGGAGGCTGCTGGGTGTGTCGGCTGCATGGCACGCTTTAGCGGCCGCCACCAGCCGCTGTTTATAGCTGCTGTGTGGTTTCCACCAGCCAAGCACTTTCCACTGACTCCAACACAGCACAGTTCAACCTCTGTGGCCCCCTGAGGCCACAACTGAAAACACTGCTTTATGCTGGCATAAAGATTTGAACACTCTGGCTAAAATTACATCCCTGTGAAGACACATCATGTGTAATTAAAGTGAAAATGGGCCACAAGGTGCTGAGTGTGAAGCTTCCTGCAGCTTTCAGACACACAGTAAATCCTCTTTTAAGACCAAACTCTCCTGATTGTGCAGAGGAGAAGTGTGTGTATGCACAGCAGGCGTCTGAACTGCATGTTCATATTTATTCATCCATACAGGAGACTGATTGATGATAGAGTCAGGCGTGAAATTTAGTCAGCGAGCAGCTTCACAACTGACAAACAGCAGCTCATAAAACTTTTTAAGTCAAATCCTTGTGTGACGTTTATGCGGTAAGCAGCCGTTAAGACTTGAAAGCATGTGGAAGTTTATCAGAGTTCACTGGTTAATAAGAGAACCTCGGAACTTCTGCAAATTCAAATCCTCGTCAAGCTACAACAAATAATGTTGGATCAAACAAACTAGTTTTACAGTTACAAACAGATGACAGTAAAGGAGCCGAGAGGAGGAGCTTTCTATAAACACATACCATAGAGACGTGATGTTATTTCATTGGTTTCTGTCTGATAACATTTTAAACTATTTGTCAAAGTTTAAGTCAAAGGAAACATTTTACATTTATGTTGACAATGTCGGAAATGTAAGGTTAAAGGTTCAGTGTGCAGGATTTAGTGGCATCTAGAGGTGAGGTGGCAGATTGCAACCAACTGACTACACTAAGTGTGTAGGAGTCTATGGTGGCCTTCAGGTATCATAAAAAAAAAAAAATCAAACGGCTCTCTCTAGACCCAGTGGTTGGTTTGTCCATTCTGTGCTACTGTAGAAACATGGCAGACTCAACAAAAACACAACAATTATTAGTTTCAGATGATTATTCACGAACAAAAACATTATTATGAATATTATTTTCTGTTTCTGCCAATACATCCTCCTGAAATTGGCACATTGGACCTGGAAAGTCATCAGTGTCATTAAGAACAAACTGGTAAATATAGGGGTTCTGCCATTTTTGTCGTGTTCAGACATGAGTAAATGATTTTGACAGTGAATCTGACATGTCATGAACTTTAACTTCATGGGTCCTCAAACTAGTTTAAACCACAACAACCAGACTGTTCTTGTGCAGGAGACTGTGAGTTTCACTTCTAAAACCATTGAGTGATTAGTGAACTTTCTAGTGGTATTTTTCTAACATGGGACGCACTTGCGTGTTAACTGGTCGTGCATTAACATTTACAATAACTCAACAGTCGTATCGTGAATTCTACTGTGTAGCCTCGATAACAAAGATACACGATTTTTTTAGATTTCTAAAACAACAAAAGCACTGAAATATATTGGTCCAAAAGAGGTCACTGTTGAGGATCATTTATGCTGCATTTACGTACAAAAAGAGAGTTGTCTGTTCCGTCACTGCCCACATACTTACGTGCGTGGGCATGGCTAAGTAATAGATCCTCTAGAGGGCAGCACATAGTCAAGAGTTCCTGAAAACAAAAAGCATGGGGACGTTGGAGATTGTGATAAATACCTTTATATCTTACAGAATGCAACTTTTGACCAGTTAATGGCACTAGATTGAAGGTCAGAGGATCATCAAATTACAATTCATCCTGAGCCGAACATGAACGTGATAGATGGTTGTACCATAATCAAGCCATAATTACAGACTTTAGCCTCTTGGTGGTGCTAGAATGAATGTTAAAGGATTATCAAAATCAAGTCTCCTGGAAACACGAATGTCAGCACATGAAACATGAAGTCGTTGTTAGAATATTTTAGCCTGAACCAGAGTGGAGGACTGGCCAACAGTGTGGCTAAAACCCTGTTACTGACAGTGTCCGGTCGTCCTGGCCACAGAGTCTGGTTTGGACCTGAAGTAGTGATCACAGTTGAGGAGCGGACAGTCTGTGAACTCCAGTCTGTAGTCGTAGAACACCGTGACCTCTGGAGGTCGTTCCTCTGCTCCTCCTCTGAAACCACACTCCTCCAGGGAGCTCTCCGGAGGCAGGCGGACCTCCTCTGTGGCCACTCTGCTCAGGAAAACATCCAGCCTGGAGGTCTGGATACCGACCCGGTCCTGGATGATCCGGATCAGACTGAAGACTCTGCAGCTGCTCGACAAAACCACCTGAAAGTTGGCAGGATGTTCTGCTGAGAAGTCGAAGGGGATGAGTCTGACACTCAGACGGATGAACCTGTGTGTAGGTGACAGTTATCATAAGAGTTTGTGAAGCTTCACGAATACAAATATCATAGAAATCACAAACCAACCTGACATGACATGTTTTATAAACCCTGGAATATCTTTTTCATATCTGTACATTACATTCAGTTCACATTGTGTATGTTCAGTCAAATCAAATGTGTACGGTGGCCCTGAGGCGCAAAGCAAAACAGCACAAAAAATATACATCAATAATTCTGCATGATGACAGAATTTCACAAATCAAATGAACAACACAAAAAAAGATTTGACAATTTTAATGATTTTTTCAGAAAATCCCATTTAAAAATGTCATGTTGTATTTTTAGCATCTCATAACATTAGATATTTAACAAGAAAACAACAAGTTTAATCTTGTCAGAGGGAGAAGATTAAAAAATGAAATAAAAATATTGTTTAAATGAAAAATTGTAAGCAGGACGTTTTTGGGCTGTAGATACAATAGTTGTATGGATGATCTTCTGGGAGAAGTTTGACTTCTTGTCTGTGAATTTTGATTCATAAAAATATAATAGCTTACTAACATATTTAAATAAAAGCAAGAGCAAGAATTTCTTCGTGAAATACATTTTATTGGACTTGCCTCGTCCAACATGTTTTAAAAATGAATTAAATGAGTCGTACATATCTCTTGATGTCTCTGCCGCAGAAGAACAAGTCTGTGACTGAGTCTGTGGGATTTAACAGGATTAATCTTAACAATAAAGTTGTCTAATGTCTAATGTCTCGTCCTGTTTAGTATTTGTTTTCTGGAACCAGTATGTGAATATTAGGAGAAATTTGCTTTTATCAAGACACCAACTTACAACTGACCCTCACCTAAATTTGTGGGTTTGCCATTTCCTCCTTTTTTGGGGTTTGAAATTTCCTGTTTCCACTCAGTTTTTATGTGCATAAAACAGGAGGATGCAGGGTCATTGTAAAACTTGAACTGTGAAAGCCCTTTGGCCTGTTTGCTGCCTGAGTTACACTCAATTAGTTGGTGTGGGCGTGTCAGAGTGTTGAAATAGCAGCAACGTGTATCGCAATCTATTCTACATGGACTCGAAAGTTCTCTGCAGCCGCTTCTTCTTGGTGTTTACATCCGTTGAAGATGTTTGAAGGAGCTATTCCAGACGGCAAAAGTGGAAACTGTCCCATCAGGTGTATTTTGCAGCATTAACAAATATTAAAATCCATGTTATCCTCCTCCAATTTCGCATTTCTTCCACAAGAAAGTCAGGAATGATCTTCTCAGCTGCCATAGTTGCAACACTTGTGTATTAGAGTGTTAAACACAGCACTGTTTACGTTTAAATAAATGTTTTGCAACATTCTTTCTGAGCTGAACGCAGCCCAGGTGGCTCCTTGTTGCTTTTTCACTGGACCCGTCTCTATAAAAGCTGCCATTTGACTCCTCTGAGAACTGACCTCCAAGTGTTTGCTTTGTTCCTTTATCGTGTTTCTTCACACAGCCACAGACCTGACTCACATTTTTACTTTTGAGTTCCTATTTTCTTGATTAATCATTTAATTTATGCACTTTTTAGGACTCTTTAGGACACTTTTTAGGACTTTTTTTATTTTGAATAACAAACACCAGCAAGATGCAAAATCACATGTAGCAGCTACTGCACACACACACACACACACACACACACACACACACACACACACACACACACACACACACACACACACACACACACACACACACACACACACACACACACACACACACACACACACACACAGCAGCCAGTTGAAACAAGGCACCAGCACCTGTCTGAAGGCCTGAGTGAGGTCTCCTGTGTTTGTGAAGCTGTTGGCTGGAGGTCACAAATAACTCTGCTTAACCTCAGACAGTTTGTGGCTTAATGCCAAAAGGAAGGTGACAGTTTTTTTTTTCTCACATTTAATGTCTGTCTGGTTTTGTGGCTTTATCTTATTCAACATGATGTTAAAGCTGTTTCTCTCATTTACTCTGAATACAAGCAACAGTGTGATGAATGTAAGGGGTCATGAGATGATTAATGTGTAAGAAAAGGGTGGTAAAACAATGATATTGTGCTTAATACATTTTATAGATATTGAAATATTTTTTTTATTTTTGGTAACTGATTGTTACATTTTTCCAAACAAATGTATAAAATTATTTGACTGCTATAACTTCTCAGATAGAATCATTTTCTTTATTTCATGTTCTTACAACATCATCAAGTCAAATTTTTGGTGTTTTACAAAGTTGGTCAGACAAAACATGACATTTGAACTTTTTCTGTTTTGAGTTCTTTAATGGACCAAATTATTTCTAGATTATAAATTAATTATTATTTCTTATTCATTTGTGTTGGTGTAGAGTGGATACCTGTCTTTGTGAGGATTTAACGGCTCATCGTGATCAAAGGTTTTCAAAGCGGAGACGTCCTCTGACATCAGAGTGTCGACCTCTGTGCTGCTGTGACTTAACAATGACAACAAGAACATATAAACCACCACTGTTAAACAATATTGTACAAATATCAAGCAGAGTAAATGTTTAGTTTTACCTTAATCTCTGTAATTGTTTCTTAAAGTCTTGGTAACTGATTGTGTTGTTGGTTTTCAGCAGCCCACTCAACATGTGGAGCTGAATCTGCTGACAAGCTCATCAGACCTGCAACCAGAGACACTTGAGTTGCTGTTGGTGGAGTTTAATACAGGTCTGTTCACACATTATGTCTAAATTTGATGAGTGCTCCTTACGAAAGCCCTTAAATCTACATTAAACTGTTGCCTGAAACATACATTAATAAAAGCTTTGTCATTGGTTTCTGAACATGATTAAGCTCTAAATAGTCAGTTATATTCTGCAGACTTATAAAGGGAACATTTATCCATCTTTTATTGGCAATGTAAAACAAGTGAGAAGAGAAATAATTATGCTTTCAAGATGGTTTTATCATTTTAGAGATGAACTCCAGAAAGGCAGAACTGTGGATATGTGTAATTAAACATTAAAGGTCCAGCCCGGCAAATTTAGTGACACCTAGTGGTAAAGTTACAGATTGCAACCAACTGAATACCCATTACATTTGGCAAAACCTGACCCATAATGACTTTTTTAACTAATCAGAATTTAACATTAACCCACAGCCCTTTGATATTATTTCTAACTTTTTAGCAGTAACTTCATACCCCTTTCCGTTTATTTTTAGCTTAAGTTGTCTATTCCAACCATTTCCTTTAACTAAATACTTATCCATGACTTTGGGTTCAACTTTTTAGCTAACTATCGAACCGCTGACCTTCTGGTCAGACCGCTCTCCCCCCTCAGCCACAGCCACCGTGGTTCCGTGGTTCAACTATTTCGCTAGTTCCGCTTCGATCAGTTTTAGCCAATTTTTCAACCAATATATTAATATTTCAAAACTGGAGCAGCTGAATGGAACTCATCCATCATCACTTCAGTAAATGTAATAGCAATGGATAATATTAGTAAAAAATATTCAGTAAATAATATGTATTTATTCCTGTGTTTTGCTGCTGTGACATGTCAAAATGTCTGCTGTGAAAAAGTCTGAGGTTTCTTGTTCTTTTTTTATGTTGTTCTCAGCGAATCAACTCCAGAGCTACAGTATTGTCCTGCAGGTCTGAGCTCCTTGGAGCTCTTCAGTACAAAAGTATAGTTTACTCTATGTGTCTGAAGTTTGACAGACAAAGGGGACATTGTCCTGGTTTAGTTTCCCAGAGCCAGCTGCTCTTATCTGGGAGGGGATGAGAGGAAATGAGCCACTGCTCCCATTATCAAAAGTCTGATTCACAGTACCCTCCATAAATGCTTCAATACAACCACACTGTGGCGTTTGGTTAACACTGTCTCGCATATCTTTTCTAATCTCTCTTTCCTTAGAGGTTATCTTTATCTGTCAAAGGAGCTGGAACAGAAATGACATGAGAGTCTCAATCTGAGCCTGACAGATCTTTAGTTTATAATTTACAGTTTACAATTTACATTTGTTGTGGACATGAGGATGAAGGTGTGAAGAGAGTAATTACCGAGCTCAAAATCCTTCAGGTTGACTGATCCACTTCGGTCTGCGTCCTTGAGACTGAAATGCTGATCAACCTGCTGCTGATGATCAGAAAACCACTGAATCATCTGATTCAGAAAACCCGCAAACTCTGGCCTGTTGGATCTAAGGTCCTCGTGGGTTTTGTGAAAAGATTTAAATAAAGTTTATATATGATCGAAACACTGGCCAGGGTTTAAAAAAGGAAACTTTGGATTTACTGTCTACTTTGCACTTGGCTATGATGTAATGAGATTAGTCTTGGGATGTTTCAATGTTTAGACTCGTACTTTATTTTTCTTCTTCTGGTCTCTTTTGTTTGGTTTTGGGAGGCGCTGCTTTTTCTTTTTCATCTTGGCTGGCATGGTTGTCTCGTCTAGGACAATCGGGCATCAGCTCTGTGTTAACAAGAGATATGAGGTAAATAAGTACAAAATATAAAGTCTTCCTTCAAAAAACAATCGTTGTAAAGAGTCAAATTAAAACAATTTAACCTTTTAACTATAAAACACATTTTGGTAAAATGCTGAAATAAAAAAAAGTGGCGATTCACAACATTTTTGAAATAATCAGAATCTACAGCTAAGCCACATTCTTATATTTGTTCATTAATTTCTACCATCAGCTTTAACTTCACATTACTTTTAGTTAAATGCTACAACAGCTTGTAACAATTGCAGGTGCTGTGTTGTGTATTTCTACCATTGATTTAAACTATTAAATGGTAAATGGTTTGTATTTATATGAGCTTTTCTAATCTTGATGGCCACTCAAAGCACTTTACAGTTCAGTTTGCCATTCACCCATTCACACACCCATTCATACAGTGCATCTATTAGCAGCACTTTTTTTGTTCTATGAGGGGAAATTCAGGATTCAGCATCTTGCCCAAGGACACTTCGGCATGCAGATGGGGAAGACGGGATTGCCGACCTTCTGGTTGGAGGACGACCGCTCTCTCCCGCAAAATGCTTCAACCGTTTACCTTCAGCTGTAATCAGACCTATTTTAACCATTAATTTTAAGTGGTCTATTTCAACTTATATATATTAGGTTAACAGTTTTCTAACCTACTTTTAGCCAGCGAGTTCAAATGTTTATCAACTACTTTAATTGTTTGACTTGTTTATCAAGTATTTTAACTATTTATTATACAAATTTGGCTCCTTTAGTTGTGTCATCATTTTATTTAGTATTATAAGCTTTTTTCATTGTTTATAAATTCCTTTTTATAACCATTTGGCCATCACTTTTGTCTATTTCAACTACTTTTTCAGTAAAACGTTTCAATCGGATGAAAACCCACTGGTTGGGAATCACTGGAGTAATTTACGATCCAGTTGAGTGAGTAATCCTGCTAAACCCTACAACACATCACAGCAACAGAGTGACAACAAGAAAGAATAGCCACCATGGTTCCGCAGTGTCTCATCCTTCCTGCTCGTCTAAAACAATGAAGACAGGAAACAAAGGCATGGTGACCA
This sequence comes from Hippoglossus hippoglossus, assembly GCF_009819705.1. Classification (NCBI taxonomy): domain Eukaryota; kingdom Metazoa; phylum Chordata; class Actinopteri; order Pleuronectiformes; family Pleuronectidae; genus Hippoglossus; species Hippoglossus hippoglossus. Next base: position 5,734,954 of record NC_047158.1, on the reverse strand, counting down.
GTTAAACACCATGAGGGCAAAGTGAGCTCATTACTGTCCCAGGCTTCCTCAGACTCAGTCCCAGTCCACGTTCCAGTGTCAGTGCTGGGAAGAGGGTTCCTGAGATGCAGCCCCTCCCTCAGAATCAGACAGGAAATCCCGTTTGGAGACCAAGGTGTTTGAGTGAAGACTGGTCTGGTGGGAGGCCCGTCAGAGCAAAGTTTGATTTACTGAGTGCTGAAAGATGAACTCATTTCCCTAAGTGAAAATAGTAATATTCAATTTACAGTTATATGTGCATACAAGCTGTACTTCGGTAAAGGGGAGGAAAGTATTAGTTAAAACTGCAAGTTTTTATAAAGTTGTTCAAAAAGTAAATGTTGGGTTTCAAATTTCCTTTTTAATTTAACTCTTACTTAAAGAGAAGTGTACGTAATGTAGACTCATCAGTAATAATAATAATAGGAGAGATGCAAAATGACCAGCAACCGAGACTAAAATGACCATTTTAAAAACACACAATATAACTTACTGCAAAGACACATAAACTGACCACAGAGACATCAAACAAAAAAGAAAATAATAATACGTTTTTAAGGACAGTCCCCCCCCCCCCTCCAGAACGGTGGTGGGCAAAATGAGAAATTATGTTTGTGTGTATCTACACACTTTTGTCGAAATTAAGTGCTGATATGGTTTGTGCTCGTACACTAAACACTTTCTTGTGTCTGTAAAGTGCTAAACTTTCTGTGGATCAAAAGTAAACTTCAGAAACACCTGAACTCAGTCCACAATAAAAACAATGACACCTTTTATAAAGAAATTATATAACCTGCAACCTGTGAGAAAACTGACACTATTTGACGCTTTCATCTTTGCTGTTGTAAAATTCCTGAAGTCTCGTGCATATTTATGCTCCTACAACAGGCAGATCACTTCAAAGTAAATTTCAGGTTTTACCAAGCACCCCTCTTCACATGGAGAAGCACAGGTGCACTGCTGGTATGTGGAGAGCAGGGTGGGGGTCATGGACAGGGCCGTCATTTTTTACTACAAGTGCCAACGTGTGCACTGATGCAACACGGAATTCAAGAATGTCTTCCTACAGTCGCTCATGGAGACAAAACTCTGGTAGTGGAAGAAGTATTTAGATCCTTTAACCTCGATGTAAGAAAAAGTATTCTTACAAAAAAGATTGGTCAGGTTTTAAAACTGGCAACTGTGAATGTTACTTTCCTTTAGGATCAAGCTAATGTCAAGTATTTAAATACTGTTGGGTGGTTCAGGTAGACTTTTAGTCTGTAGAAGGGCAGAAAACAGCAAAGACAAAATCTATATTCTATTTAAAGTGATGTAAAACAGAAAAGCAGATGAATGTAGCAGCGTAACAATATATATATATAATCTGATAATCTGCAGCTCTTGTGCGTTTAAAAAATTGAAGAAGGTAGTAAATAATCTTTATTTCAATAATTTGATTTGATCCTGGAGGAAGTAATGTTACTAATTATTAAATTGCAATTATTATCTGTAAAGAAGTATGTATGTTCGTCCGTTTATAAATCTAATAAAGTATCTATGCATCCTCTACAGCTGTAGGGTTCATAGAAAGTAAATGGTTCTATAACAAAAGTACAGCTTTTACTCATTTTGAAGTGAAGTGAATCCTATGCATCCTGACATTTGTGTTGCATATAATTCATCTGTGTGGTTTTAGCGCCTCCTGCTGGATTAAAAAGAACAAGGAGGTTTCCTTTTAAACAAGAAAAAGAGTCACACGTGTATGAACATACTGTATATGTATGTATAAACAATATCATGGAGGATAAACAGGTTTTATTAACGTTTTTTCAGGAATATTTCAGTTAAATAGCCTATTGTAAATTTCTCCACTTAGAAAAAAAAAATGTATCCATTGAGGTACAAACTGAGACAACATTATTATTTGTATTCTACCACAGCATCAGCTGGTTTCTGCTGTTAAATGGAATGACAAAGTATAATTTACTCCTGGTTCCTCCACACAGATGGTCACAGCCCTGCATATTAATTTTATAGTGTTTAGATAAACGTGGTGGAATAAAAACAACAACATTTCACTCTGAAATGTATTAAGTGGAAATATAACCATATTTATAAGGATATTCAGATATCAGCTTTGATTGGTTTAGATCTGTTATAATAATCAATCACATGCATGGCATCATGTTTGATATTTGATCATCAGTGAGCAACAGATACATGAGTCTTACCGTGTGTGATGATCTGTGAATGTGACTCATTCGTTTTCAAACAGACTCATTGTGGCTCATAATGATGAGCCACAATGAGTCTGTTTGAAAACGAATGGAACGTCTCCTCCTCTTCTTCTTTTAAATGTTGTATATTTGTAAACTTGTTTCCTGTGCTGCTTCGGCCTGGAGCTGATTCACTGTGTTGACCAGTTGCTACGGTAACAGGACCTTTTAAACATGCAGTGGTTTATAGGGAGGGTTGACTGACCAAATAATGAAAAAAAGAAAAGTCAAGTTTTTGTTGTTGCAGAGGAAAGACATTTAGATCTAAGTCATCAGCAACAAAACAAAATAAAGTTTGAAAATCTACAGTGAAATTTAAGCTCATGTTTTTCCACTAGGTGTCAGTAACATGCTGATTTGAAATCAGATGAGGTGTTTTATGAGCCATATTATTATTATTTTTCAATTAATGGAATATTTTTTACTATTTTTGTGATTGTAAAAATTGATGAATTCTGTTTCCATCAGTCCATTTTGCTCTCAATGTGTTTCACAGGCAACATGTGACTCAGAATGGTAAGATATATAAATATCACAAACCAAAATTGTCTCCATGAACAAATTCAGCTTTTTAATATCTGAAACAATTCCCACATTTGTGTTCTGGTTTGCTCAGACAACATGTTCCATCTGCGTCTATCGGTCTGCTCTCTGCCAGGGTGTGACACAAGATGACAGACTGGTCCCTGATGTCCCAACATATGAAAACCAGGGAGGATGCCGAGTTAATATCAGAGCCAAGCCACACTGATGCAAATCTGTTCCTCTACTCAGATCAACAGGGAAAATCTCACATTTAAATAAAGTGAATCTTTGTGAGCTACGGAAGATTATTGCTTTGGAGAAAACGGAGACAAAGGTTTGAAATATTATTAATGCCGAAAATACCAAAATTACAAGATACTGAGCCAAAACATATTTTGAGATACAAAGAAACTATCGAAATTCAATAGAAAAATTAAGAGAGTTAAAGAGTATGAATTAAAAAAACTAAATGATAAGAAACAAAATATGACCTATAACAGAATATGGTACAAAATTATTAGATACTAAGCTAAAAATATAAACATCTGGGATTGTGAAATTTGTTAACGCTTTATTTTAAAAGTCCTATAGTTTTTCATTTCTGAGAAAAGAACAAACATGTATTTGTAAATCTGTATGAAAATGACAAGAAATTATATATTTGCTTCTAGAATTTAAAGGAAACTACATCTGTATTTAGATGGTGTTGAATCTTTACAGCTTCAGCTGATTAATTCCATTTAATATTGAGATTGAACCTTTTTTCGTCAACTAACTGCACAAATGTCAAAGAGAAAATAAGAAAATGATCAGAAAGGGTTTGAATTGTGCTTTGCTATTAACTGCTTATAAACTCAATACTATTCAAATTCAAACTATTATAGTGAGTCAAAATGTATCATCTCATAAAATCAAGATGTCTGTGTTTGAGAGAACAACAAAACCACTTTCCATGCTCCTTATGTGAAACAAGCAGGTGATGGTGGCCTCTCGATGTGAATAATGACAAACAACACTGTGTTAAATGATGTACAATGACGTGCACACAGTCAAAATTCAAGCTTTTAGTATTTGTTTTGCTGCTTCTAGGTAAAAATGAGCTTGTTGTCTGTATTTCTGAGCTTTAAAACCAGCTTTGGAGTTAATATATAATGTTTCTGTGGCTCTATACGAGGTGGGTGGTTAACACAACAACATCTAATCAGATGGATGTCCTATTTACACATCAGTGTGTTGTGTGAAATCACATATCGCCTCTCTCCCCCTGTACTGCACATCTTGTATATTTTATATTTTCAGGTCATGTGTTTTTTTTTTCACATTTTGTTCTAAATCATTAACAAGAGCTGTGATCCATTAGTCTATATTTTAGTTTTTATATATAATGACCATAACATGAATATATTTTCATTTAACATGTGCTGAACCTTTCTTGTATTAATTATAATTTCATGCTGCAGTGACACAATTTCCTCTTTTCTTTGATGAACCAAGTGAATACGCATGTTAAACTGTTTGCATGTTGATGAAACGAAATGGGAACCAACCCGTAGCCTCTGAGTCGAGAATAAATTAATTACAGGGCACGTTTTGTTGTCTAACACATGCAATAAACAAAGGAATGTCTTTTTCAGGCATCTGAATTCTTAAAAGTAAATATGTCTGTTCTGCAGCTCGTTTAAATTCTCCTCAGTTTTCCCTCCTGTTGTTTTCTGCTGATGCCTCAGTGAAGCGGTGTCTTCCAGGCCAGTCCGGCCTCGCTGCGTGTTGTTGTCCCTGCGTGGCCGGACTGGTGAGCAGGCCGACCAGAGCCAGACCAACAATCCCTCACTGAGCAGTAAAACCTTTGTTCCCTCAGGGTAAATGAGCAACTATCTTGAGCTCCTTCCTACTTCGCAGTTCTGTATTAAGTTCCAGGTCATTGTTTATCCGTCAGGTTCATATTGTTAGTGTTTTGTTTTACTGTCACTACTCTCATCTTGTCATTTCTTTGAGTGTAAAAGCTCCAACAACCCACTGGATGCTTCCTGTTCAGCAGCAAACAGCAGACAGATACAGTTGGAGATAGTTAGACTGGCTTGTGATTGGTCAGTGTATCAGCGGGACCTTGACACCACAACAGCACACACTCTGACATCATCAGTCATGGCAGCACCCGTGTCCTGCATATTTTGGATTTACTTTTGTTCAACAGGAGGAAGCATCATCCATCTTTATTTACAGTCTATTCTAAATACAAGTCCAAAAAGTCTTACTTTAGTAGTACGGTTAATATTGTGAAAGGAAACTAAAGCTACACCTCTTGGTTAATGTACCAATGCGATATTGATATGAATAGAGGAACTTATTTATCATATTTTGTTTCACAACTGGCTGAAGATAGTATCTACGGATCTGTTTATTTGGGTAGATTACAGATAATATAAACTGAACTAGTCAGTTCTCCGGTTGCCATGCACAATAACCTGCTGTAACAAAAGGCCCCCTTTGCCAGTGATGTAAATTTGTTCTCTGTGTTGTTTAGGTGCTCAGTGAGCATCCAGTGTATTTCATGAGCCCATTATGTTTTTGCATAAATTGCTGCCTGCAGCTGTAGCAGCGGGACCAAGACAAAGGCCTGAATTATTCTTGACACAGAGACTAATGACAGTATTTTTCTTGCCTTGTAAATCCAGCAGAGCTAAATTTCACTTAGATCAGCTGCTTGTTTGCTGAGGCCTCAGCAGCTCCTGCAGGGAGGTGATCAGTCCACTGCTCCAGTGCAAAACAGAGACTTTTACAATTCTACTCCTTTTCATTTCACTGCAGGAAAAAAAGGTCAAAGCCATCCTGAGCATGTTGGGGCAGAGAGAGGTCACTGTGTGGAAAGTTTCACCTTCACTACCCAGAAATCCTCTGGCTTGATGCCAGAGAATTTGGCACACTCAGATTTACCTCAGATTAAGGACAAAGGCTACTGATTGTACACAGAGCTGTTTTCTCTGAGCAGCCCCTGAGTGATACCTGCTGCATGGGCAAAAAAAATCAGATTTAATCTGCGCAAACTATTCAAATAATCCCCCAAAAGTGCAAGTGTTTCACACGTGATATAAATAAAACCTTAATGTGATGCATCATATTTGCATATAAACATGTTTGTAGTTGACCGTTGCATATTCACTGTCTGGCAATCAACTTATCTCCTGCAAACGTTAGCATCACCAGTGAACTATCTTTATAACTACGGTATGTAACGTAAACTAGTTACGCCATAGGGCATTTCATAATATGTGCAACAAACATAAATACACTGTGAATAAAGATGGCCGACATGACAGCTCCCCAAAAGTGAAGCCAAAATGTCTCAGTAGTCCCCTGGTGGTTGGCTGCAGAATAGGTCCAAAACCCTGCCTCCTCCATGTTAGAAGATGGGATGCACAAAACAACTGTAAAACAAGTGTAAAATAGAATAGTTTTTCTCAAAGATGGTTTGTTTTAGTTAGTTCTTGTGACAATGATGTTTGTTCAAGTGTTCATGAGTATGGTTTTATTTATTTGATGATATACAAAATGTGGTGAAATGTCGAGATTGACAGCTCAGACGGTCGGGCATGTGTATGCATAGAAGTAGCATAAACTAAAAAGTAATATTTCAGTGTTTCCTTTGAAACACATTTCCATTAACTTATTTTGGTATAAACAACACTTGACTGGGTCTCACAAATTTCCAGTTGTATATATGCATGTCATGAACAAGTAACATTTTCTGTGATTGCGTTAGGCCAAGTTCTGGTACATTTCTTCTCATCATTTTCTTTTACTTCCCATTTCTTTCAGTTCTTGTATCCAGACGTGAAGCCGCTCTTTCAACTCTGATGTTATTATCCGGGAGTTGTCTCCCGTCTTGCGACAGCTGTTTGAGACAGGTAACTATGAAAACATCCCTCAGAAGTTGGTTCAAAGAGAAAATTCCATGTACTGCCTTCCTGACTGTGTGGATATAAATATATAAATGAAAATCTGAAGAAAGGGCAGAGGGCGGCTTTTAATCTTTTAGCTTTGATTCTCAGAGATGGAAGAGATATTCTGTCCGACTGTGAAGCTAAGGGTAAGAGCATCCTGAACTCAGGTATCAGTCACCTGCAAGTCGAGATCATAGAATTTATACACTGCTCCAAAAAATTAAGGAAACACTTATTCGTCACAGTATAACACCAAGTCAGTAAACTTCAGGGATATCAATCTGTGCATTTAGGAAGCACAAGGGATTGTGAATGAATTTCACCTGTGTAAGAGCCATTTTGTAATTGTTTTGTTTTGTTAAACCTCCCACCACTTGGGGGAGTAGTGCCGTTGTCAATTAGCTAAGAGGTTCATATAATCAGGTGATACAGGTGTTGCTGGTAAGAAGCAAACAGTTTTTGACTGTGCGGTAATGGCTATGAAATGAATGCAAGGATTTCTTTTGTCTATGTTTTGGGGAAATAGACTTATGACAGAGAACGTGGTTGTGCTCTGTTTGTTTTGGAAACCCGGCCCATTGTAAGTAATAAATCGCCTTTGTTTTGTGAACTGGACACTTCGTCATTTTTGCACACTTCTAAACAATCAATCAGCAACTGTGGTGGCTTCTTTCTTTTTTTTCTTCATGTTCATTAAATCCACACTGCGACAGAAAGACAACATTGTACAAAGTGAAACATACTGGTCTGTGAAATGAGGAGCAGTATGTGTGAGCATGAAACACACACAATAAGAATGTCAAATAAAATAAAAAATTTCCAGTTTTAACAAACATAACCAGCTTGAAGTGGCAGCAGTTTATAATAGTATGTTTAATGATTACAAAATTCTGATGATATACAGGAGATACATTTTATTGCACTTCTGCCAAACAAGACAACTGACCAGTGTCCAACCTTCAATTAATCACGTCCCTCCACAGCTGCAAGCTTAAATTCAGGAATTTACCGTTTATGGCCAGAGGATTCTGGGTAATCTGCTGTCTGTAGTCATTTTGATTCAGGCTGCAGCCAAGAGACGGAGTTAATCATTTTAACGTTTCTCATCTTGAATCTGTATTTATGCTGTTGTTCTTTGATTATTATACAACTGCTCGTTTCAGTTAGCAGGATGGACAAAGAGTGGAGCCTCGGTGGACAGGAGGGGAGGAGATGAAGATAAAAACTTTCTCTGTGGAGCCGTTGTCAAGGGAGTGCTCAGGAAAGAAATAAGTGAATAAATGAGATGAGAACCAGAGGAGCAGTGTCAGGGAGAAATGTGTTTTCCTCGTCCACGCTGTGTTGTGTCTGCCACATTTTGGGCAGTCGTGTGGGGGCGGCTGCTTTTCTATGCTGGTTAAAAAAAACTGCACATGCCACACGACAGATGTTCACTGTGGCACGATCCAAACACCCATCACCTGTTCTCATTTCTGTCCCTAATATCTGTGGAGGAAGGAACATGCGGGGGTGGGGTTGCTGGTGGGGGGTAGCTTTAAACAGAGGATTGACCCAAGCGGCCACTTAAAGGAATGGTTGACAGAGAAATGAAAATTCAGTAATTATCTACTGACCACGATGCTGATGGAGGGGTGGGTGAAGTGTTTGAGTCCACAAAACACTTCTGGAGTTTCAGGGGTCAACAGTGTTGCAGCCAAATCCGAAACAACTAAAGTAACATCAAAAAACAGAAAGAAAACATGAAGTGCCTCCACACTGCTCCTGTGGTGTCATCCAAGTGTCCTTAAGCCCCGACATTCATATTCAATTCAAAACGGCGTCATGTACACCATGTTTTAAGCCTAAATGTCTGATATCCTCCTACAAGGTGTGTTCACGGACCCTCGGAAAACACTATTGTGTGGCTACGTCTGCTAGCTTAGTCATTTCCGGTTGACATTTACGCTTAAAACACGGTGTAAATGACCTGAAAATTGATATGTCCGTTTTCAAATGTCTGCATGGTCGTAAAGCAACACTAGAGGGCAGCACACTGACAACAACAGCAATCATGGCGACGATAGAGGAGGTTGCGATAAAGTTCATCTTGAAGAGGCAAAAGCGGTTGCGTTGTAACCGGTGGTTTCTTCATGTCTTATGTAAAGCACTTACAACGACCTTGTTGGTGAATAAACTCACCCTGTTGTCCTTCTTGCTGAGAGTGAGGTGATAAGATTAATAGCACTCTCATGTCAGTGCAGTAAATGTATCACTGCTATTCTTCTTACCCAGATAGCATATGAATGTGGGCCACTTCAGGCAATGATGCAGCACTGGCCTGAACAGAATGGATGTGAGCCTAAAGTTGCCCACTTGTAAAATAGCAATTGTGAGCCAAAACAAATGGACCTGTGCTCTCGTCAAGGTGTAATCTGGATGTGAATCAAAAATGGCCCATGTGGTGAATGGTAAATATGGCCCAATTAGCACAAAACAAATTTGGGGCACCTTTGGTTGACAGGTGGTATTGCTTTGTCTTACTTGTGGCCCAGATCTGGCAAACAGGAGTGGACCACCCAAGTGCCATCATCCCATGTGGTATGTGTGGGATTTTTTAAATCTGGCTCCAATAATTTTGCTGTGCGGGTAGCTTAGCTTACCCTTAACACTGTAAACAGGGATACAGCTATCCTGACTGACTTAGAGTTTTTTTTTTGAAAATTCTTAAGAAGAAGAAGTTTAATGAGGCCCAACGTACTTTTGAGGCTCATAAGTGTGTGTGGTGAATGTCATAAGTATCAAACACGGAGAATAAAAACCATATTACATAGAAAATGTTGTTTTAAAACTGAAACAAAATGTTTCCATCCAGACAAGCGTTTTATCAGAAATAATTTCTATCCATACTAGCACACCTGAAAACACACATCTCATGTGATGGTGTAAACAGGAAGCAGGTTGTTTACTCTGCAGTTGCTAATACCTATTTTACAGCAAAAGAAGGCTAAAAATGAAAAGAGATTGACTTTGTTCCCATTGCCAGTAGAGGAGTTTGCCTTTCAGTTTTTTCCCGTGGTGCATCATACACGACTTCATGCACTCCCTCACCTCGCGGTTTTACCTAATTAGTATGATCACCCACCCAGGTGTCATGTTTCCATCACTGCCGATCATAGCCCGGAGCTGATTAAAACCTGTCTCTACTAAAGTGATATGACCAAGAGTGACTGCAGATTGTACCCGTTCCCATTGTAGACAAACACCAGATGTTAGTGGGTGTTAGTGGGTTATTTGAAGAATGGAGAAGGGGCTATAGTTGGAGACTAAAACAATGCGCACAATGTTGTCTTCCACTTGTTAATAGGATGATGGCGGCTCCTGTAGCTGAGCAGGTTAGTTGTCATTATCAGAAGCTTTAATTAGATGTGGAGGCAGCTTCACATGTTAAAATTCATGGTGTTTTTCTTAATCAAGGCTGGATTCCAGTGAAGCAGGTTTCTGGAATAATGTTTCAACACAACAGCACAGTCAATCACTTCTGTAGCTCCAGGCCATGGTGTCTGGATTAATTACCCCCCCCCCCCACACCCACTGCCCGCTATGCAGCCACAGTCACATTTTAGTCTGTAATTACATAACAGCAGCGATCTTTCACCTGATCTGTCCCTGGGCTTCGGCCTTTCTGCGCTCACAGGAACAGTCTTCAGGAAATTGAGTCCGTTTATCTGAAGAGTTGCACCAACAGACAGGGCAGTAACTGGCTACCCAGAGTCTGACTCCTGACGAGATTAAAAACATTGGATGTCAGCCCAGGGCAAGGGGGGGGGGGGTGGTTCATGGTGTTGCTCGGCATTCTGGGAGATTGCCTGTAACCTTGATTGAAGGAGTCCCAGCTGTTCACCGATAAACTACGTGGGTGCGATTGAGGACAAATGTGAAGCACAAATTCCTCTGGATCACTAATCACTGTGTGTGTGTGTGTGTGTGTGTGAGAATCAAATTAAATGTTAGACTTTAAAAGCATTAAACGATCACAAACAATAAGAAATAACTCTGGAAAATGTCCGGACTGAATTTTTGGGAGTTCAGTTTTTGTGAACAATGCAGCAGGAGTACAACAACAGGAGGATTTCTGGTAAATTCAGGCAAACAATTGAAGACAATTTTTAAATACAATTGATGAATTCAGCAGGTAATGTTTTTCCTGACCTGCAGATACTCGCTCTGCGTCGAAGAGGTGTAGCTACAGTAGCAGCCACAACATCCTTCCAACCCTGGGATGTCATTAATCTTGCCCAAGGAGAATTGATCAGACAATGCATTTAGACACGTTGTCATGATAACGAGCCAACAGCCAACTAATGATCTGCTCTTAAACCTCCCACAGGAAAACTGTAGCAGAGAATCCTTCAGCAGAGTTTCCTCCACCTTCAGTTTGAGCCAAAGGCAGCTTTACATTCAACTGCTTTACCGTCCAGTCTCCTGAGCACACTCTGATCATGTGATCAGAAGACAAACAGAGTAATCACATTTTCTATCTATTGATCCATCCATCCATCTATCATCCATCGAAAGAAAGAAAGAAAGAAAGAAAGAAAGAAAGAAAGAAAACACATGCAATGAAGTATGGATATTTCCCCCTCAATTTTCCAGAGTTGTTTATATGTTTATATATGTGAAAGACAAAACTCCAGAAAATGTCCAGATCTTATGCTGTTTCTCTGCAACTAAGCAAGACTAGGCAATCTGCTTCCTGTTTACACCGCTTTGCACATGCCCAGTGTGTTTGAATGGTGATGTGATATGTCTTGGTCACCATGAATGTTCCTGAAATTTTCTTATATTATTTATGTGTCTGACACAGACAATCTCCTGCTGCGTTCTTCATATGTAAAAGTAAAACTCTTGAAAATGAAACCAATTTTCTGGATATTTTCCGCAGTCATGTCTGAAAAGCTCCAGTGTCCACGTAGATACACTGTCTTTTAATAACTGACTGTGAGGACACTCACTGGAGAAAGATACAATTGAGTCACCTCTCCTCCTCCTCTTCCTCCTCTTCCTCCTCTCCAGGGTTTGTTTTACTCCCAGTTTGATTTAAGGTGTTGTCAGAAAGTCAATTTTTTTAAACGAGCTCTCATCGCATTGAGAGGGCACGACTGCAAAACTGTCGAGGGACCCACTTTGAGCATTTAACTGTGAGGTGTGACTGAATAATCAACTCCTGAATGAAGCCAGCGGTGATTGGATAGTAAAAAGAAAACATGGATGTGTTTTCTCTCCTTGCTGCTGCTTGTCTTCCTCCGTCCTGGACCTCAAGTTGTCTTCTCTGAGATTAATCCGTTTGCCTGCAGAATACCAATCTGCTGTGGCAACACGGCAGATGACTCAGTTGAATTAAAATGATCCTCTGACTTCATGTTCAATAATATTTGCAGATCACCGAAGCTGCTCTGCTTTTTGTTCTGTTCACATCAAACTCAGATTTTTCTGATGCTTCGATTGTGTGGTAACCTTTAACCACATCAAATGTCTTCTTTTGTTTACATACTTTTTTATGTTCTTCATGAGTACAAATCTTAATCTTATGCTTTCAACTTAAGATCTTTATTATATCTCATTCTTCTGAGTATTTTAACTGAGCAGGTCTTGATCTATGGTGTCCCTTGAGGACAAAGCACAAACAGGAGGGAAAGCCTGGTTGCTGGCTGCAGTAGAGGTCATAAATCCTTCTCCTCCATGTTAATGGATGGAACCGTAGACTTTATGTTAAGATGGACGACATGACAGCTCCCAAAAGTGAAGCCAAATCGCCTTGATGACCCCCTGCTGGACCAAACAAAGTCAAAGAACATGTTAAGTACATTTTTCACTAAGATGGTTTCGGTCATTGATGAAAAATGATTAATTAAAATCAATAAATTGTAATAACTTCTTCGGTCATGATGCTTTGAGTTTTAAAAGTATGAAAACAGTCACTCCGTGGATTTTTTCACTCAGTCCATTCTACGAAATATGTTATCGAAATTAAATATGGGCCCTTTAAGGCTACTTCGTTTCCTGGCAGCAGCTGTGACACACATTTTCCGGTGTGAATGTTTTCAGAATCTTGTCGTTCAGATAAGATATGATAAGATGATCTTTTCTTAGTCACACAGTGGGGAAATTTGCAATATTATATAATATAAATTTCATATAAAGTCCTTTGGATCCTGGACATTTTTCAGCCTGTGTCCACTTCAAAATGAAGCAGCATTCTGCATATGGTCCCTCGTCAGAGGTTACAGCTTCAGTGAGGGTTTCTTATTAGGGCCCAAGCAGCAACGGTGCCAGGAAGCTATTGTTTTTGAAGACATTGTTATAATTATTATATTATTTTACAGGGGGCAGTGCCCACTCTAAACCTGTCTGCTTGGAATGATCTGTTTTCTTGTCCTGTGTTAATGCTCCAGAGCTACTTCAGAATTATTCCCTGTCATCAGTGAGTCATCCTCAAACAGTTCTACACATATACTGTCACTTTTTATTGTTTGTGTGCTAGATGTTGAGTGCAGAGCTTTTTTATGAACAGTCTATGGTTCAGAGTGAAGTTTGTGTTCATCCTACCTGGATTATTTGCAGTTAATATTCACCAATGTTTGTAATTGTTTGATTTAGATGTTTCGGGCACAGGTCAGTAGTAGTGATAATTTTGCAGACGGATGATGAAGGATGACAGAATGATCCCAGTAAACTTCAGTCTATGCACCAAACTACAGCAGCACAACTTCAGTCTCAATTAATTAACCACAGGAAACAATAATAAAAATCACAAGGTCACTTTAGCTTTGACAGCTCACACCTTTAATTCACTGCTGCTGCTGCAGAGCTGCAAAAAACATCGATTTCAATGAGCAGTTCCACGTTTGACCGTGTACACGCTGTGCTCGTGCCCGCCACTCTCTCATGCTGCCTTCAAGGACGTGGGGAAACAATGTCTCTCCACTTTCATATAGTGCTAATCAGTGTATGGGCTGATAATATTTAAAACTTGACCCTAAAAATAACTTAAGGATCTGGAGCGGGGGATTTATTCATAAAACTGTCCACAAACTGTCTGAATTACTCCCTTTTTCAATTTAACTAAGTGCAAAGCTGCCACACATAAATGTCACACAGAACACACATGACACAGGCACCTATAAAAACGTACAAGTCTTTAGTTACATCAACAGTATAAAAACAGCAACAATTTGTAAAAATAAAACATGTAAAGCGATTTTATTCCTTTTTTTTCAATGAAAAATAACTGAAGCTGTCAATAATTCACTATTTTAACATTTATTTTCGTCACAATTTGCTTTCATAAGGTTAAGGTTTTGTTACAGTGACCCTAACCAAGGATACACACAGACCTAAAATTATTGTAGAAAAAATATATATAATTTAAATAAGACATATGTAAAAACAAAAGAAAAACATATACAGTGAGTATACATCAGCTAAGTAGTTATTGCAGACATACATTTAGAAGTCATACAAATAAAACAGATAGATTAAAGTAAATTATGGGTTAAATACATTATAATCCAATAATATATCTAATGTTAATAATGATGCTAAACTTTACTCATAAAGCACCTTTCAAAAGACAGTTACAGAGTGCTTTACAAGATAAAAAGGAAGAATTGCAGGCTGACAATCAGGAAAACACAATTAAAACGTTAAAAGAGATCAAACAAAGCAGTGTATAAATGACAAAGTCAGACGATCTCGTTTAAAACCATCCCACCGATATGAGCAGCAGCTCCCTTCTGCTCTTTAAAGTTGCAGGAGCAATAATCATTAGCCGAAGTAATAAATACCGACAGTACGTGAAGGCATCGTCGTCGCAGGGGAGCGCAACGCCGCTCTGCGCCCTGATTGGACGTTGGAGGCGGTGGGCGTGTCCGCCGGCCGATTGCGGAGACAATAGAGAGAGCGAGAGAGGGAGAGACAGAGAGACAGAGAGAGAGACAGACAGACAGACAAGCGGTGGTGGAGGTCTCTGCTTCAGACTCACTGTCTCTCTGCAGGATCCATCCCCATCATAAATATAATCATTGGTTCATAGTGTTGCTGTTCGTCTCATCCCTGTCAGTCAGGTGTGTGAGGGTTCCTGGGAGCTGAGGACTCAGTGTGCATGGATTGATGCTGCAGGCTGCACATTCTCAGAGGTAACACATCTCTCATCAAATACGCTCCTTTATTCTCCAGCTGTGTTTTCATGCATGCACCCTCACACTGAGCTGAGGTTGTGTGTCTGCTGTTGTGTTGCTGCGCTGCTGTGTGTGTGTGAGTGCTCACCACACTGAACCACTGTTGTGTTTACAAGCCAATGAGGACCTCACACTGTTTATTCTACAAATTTAAACTCTGTTGTTATTATTTTATTTTTAATAATGTTTAATTCTTTAACTTGCACCATGTGACCAAACAGTGACTGAGCAGAACAATGGAGCTGCTGTGGAGCTATTGTGTCCCAGCTGCACGTGTGTGTGTGTGTGTGTAATCACTGAACGTCTAATATGGTTATTGACATTTGTAAAATTATTGATCGCACATTCTGCATTTGTGCACATGCTCACGTGCACACACCCAAGTGCTGCCTGGGGTCACATGCACTGCAGCTACAAAGGATGTGAAGCAATGCTTTGTGTCTGCAGAGCTGATTCACACTTTGTGTTGGACGTATTTTGTGATTTGTTGTGATTTGTCACTTCGAGGCCTCCGTAGGAAAGTGTCACCAGAGACACATAAGAGGTTTTCAGTTTTTGTTTAGAATGATAAATGACCTTTATTTATATCACACTTTTCTGGTCCCGGACCGCTCAAAGCTCTTTACAGCACAGTTCACCCATTCACACACTCATTCATACAGTGCAGTGCAGCACTTCCTCTATCACACATCTCTCACACACTGTCAGCACAGCCGTCCAGGGCAACTAAGGGTTCAGTACCTTGCTCAAGGACACTTCGGCACGCAGAATGGGGGGAGACTCAGGTTGAACCTTGTAACCTCAGCTTCCTCAGGTTGACGATCCACTCTCCCTCCTTATCACAATGGAAGAAGAAGAAGTGAATGTCCGCTCTGGGAACTTTGTGTTAAATCTTTTCAAGATGTTTGATATTTCACAGAGAATAAAATGAACTGACTCATCTACAGCTCAATGGATACTGACAATAATCATTAGTCCTACAGCTGTTTCATTGTGAAACGCTGGTTTTCACATTGCACTGATGCAGACGTACACACGGCATACAGAGGAGACAGAGTCCAAGAAGAAAGAGATGGAGATCAAAGGGGACAAAAGAGGGAAATGTTGACTGTAGCATAGAGTTCACAGCGGCAGAATCGGGTTGGCATTAAAGCAGTGGCCCAGTGATGTGCTGCCGAGCGTGCGGGCACAAAGCCTCCCTGTTTGCAGATGCTGTGGTCCGAACCAGTTAAAGCCTGGCTGCTTTGATGTGCTCCGAAGCTCCATGAGCGCCGCGGGAGCTGACCACCAGGGGCCCCCACCAGCGGGGCCGAAACTGCAGGTTGTCGCACGAGGCGCCACGTCCACACACGGTTGTGCTGGCCAGCAGGATGGAGTTTTACTTCTACAAACATTTCCAGGGGAGAGAGGTGCTCACGGGGCAGAGATAATCCCACTGGTTTTGTTTAGTGTCAGCGGGCAGAGTCGGAACGTCTCACTGCACATGTCAAGTTCACTGACTTTGACTTGAGTAAATAAGAATGAGAGGACGGAGCTGAAAGCTTGAACAGTCTGATACAGCAGTGAAAACTATTGATGACGGAACATTACTCTACTTTTACTGTTGACTGAGCAGGTACAGATAGTTTTGTTTGTTTCGTTCAGTCCGAATTTGCACTTTTGAGGCAGTTTCATGAAAATGTGTAGATTAGGATGGAGCAGCGCCTCCCCGGCCCCCAGGCTTGGCTCACTGTAAACTGAACACATTTAGATTTGAACAAAACAAGAAATCTAAAGGTTTCACCAGAGAATTTCTCATTTAGGGAGAGCTTCCACTTTCATGATGCACAGGTTGTGTAGGGGGCGCTGTTAAGTTTGTCTAGAATGAATGTAAAGTAAAGCCCCAGCCTGGAAACGTTACATTTGTTGAAGGATTTTCCTTCTGGCAATTTTGTTTGTTTTCAATATAAGTGGTAGAAACAATAGATATAGTTTCATTAGATCAGATTTTAACCTTTTCAGTTGTCGTGAAAAATCTTCTACTGAAGTATTAGTGACGTCACACACGACTAAGCACTTTACAGCCTTGCCTTGTTTCTTCAAACTGCCTGTTGTCGTGAGTCTTGAATATAGTTATTAACGGCACCAGCAGCTAAATTAGCCTGATTTACATTTAGCTAACAAACACGATCATACTGCTCCCCCTGCAGGTGGTCATTAGACTCAGTCTCAGAGGGTCATGCTGACACATGACCAATCAGCAATCAGCACATTTTAGCAGAACGATTCATCTGAAGATCACCTCCCCAATTATTTGAATTTATAATACAATTATAATCAGTCTGAAAAATGCAGAGCCTCAGAGACCACAGTGATGTCTTCAGTTTGTTGTTGGACAAAGAAAGCAGATACTGGACATTTTCTGTTTGAAAAGTGACTGAAAAGACGAATCAGTTTCTGCAGAAGTGAGCTGCTTAAAGAGAAGTGCTCAAGTACAGGAGCAGAAGTCTTATATGTTCTGTCAGCAGGTCTGACGACCGGAACAGAACTTTTTTTGACGGTCCACCTGCCCACATTGTTATGTATGAATCTGCCAATCAGATTTATTTACTTATTAACTGAAGGCGCCTGTCCCAGATCGTTCCGGCCCACTTCAACTCCTGATTGCAACCAAATTGAATAGTGGAATAGTTTCAGTTTTTATTTTGTGAATGTCACAGAAACATTCACACACTTTTTGTCACATTTGACTTGTCTCGTTCAAACAAAAGGCTAAAACTTATTCATTCAGAGAATTGTTGTCTTAAAATGATGAAAATATTTGCTGATCTTGTCTTTTATTCTCTGGTTTCAGCTTCTCAGGTAAGAGAGAAGCTGAAACCAGAGAATATTTGTTTTTTTTTCTTCAGCATGAGAAGTAACTGAAAGAAATAACCAATATATCAGTTATTGCTTTTATCCACTCTCACCCTATATATTCTGTTTTTTCTTCTAAATCAAAAAATAGTAAAAAGAAAAAGGCTGATATTTGCTTGAAAAGAGATTTATTGACTTATTCAATTATATCTATTGAGTATTTTTCTGTCAGTTGACGAGTCATTTCAGCTCTATAAGCCTTCAATTTCCAGTCAAGCATACAAAAAAATCCACTGTGTTTACGAAGCCGTCTCTTCCTATTAATGCAAAATACAAATGTCTCAGGTAAAAAAAATCTGGTAATTAAAACAAACCTGCCCGACTGGCACAACTCAAAATCCACTTCTGTCGAATCAGCGACTCTTACCTGCCTCGGATTTTATGCTGAAGCAACAATAACTAACAACCAGTTAATCTTCAGTGTGTTGTTAAAGATCAAAGAATGTTGCTTTTTCTGTTGGAAAATGAGCAGCTCAGCATCAGGATCACTCCTCACATCACATTCAGTTCTGCAGCAGAGACTCGGACAGAGGAGACGACAGATCTTCATTTTATTCCGAGCTGCCTGCACCGTCAGAGTGTATGAGTCAAGTAGCTCAGATTTCATTTCCTTTGTCGTGTCGTTGTTTTGTGGACCCGGTGGAACAGATGTGAGCCTTTCTCCTCTGGTGTTTGTTCTATGTTCATTCTCATGTGGTCGCACCTAATGATGCAGGACTGGTTTCACAGGCATTAGTCTGTTCCATTAAAATAAGCTCTTTGGGTTGTTGGCTTTTAATGTTTTATATTACACAGAACAAATTTGTAAGTGGAGGTGGAGGTGACGCTTTGGACACAAGAACCAGCTCCTAATATCATACAGGGGACATGGTGCTCCTGGCCGTCAGAGGGTCAGTTCAATTAATGACATGTAAAAAATGTTGGTCAGTCAGGCTCTTACACAGTTAAGGCATAGCATAGCATAGCATAGCATAGCATAGCATAGCATAGCCACAAGTCTATTCAGCAAACTCGTCAGCACCTTTTATTTCCTCACTGCGCCTGCGTGAAATGTAAAAACAGTGAAAGTGAAACCAGGACATGACGACACAATGCGTCATATGGACAGAAAACATGGAGGCCAGGCTTGTCGAGCTGTGGCCAGAGTTTATCTGCTCGTGTCGGCACACAAGAACAGCACATATGGTCAAGGCAGAGTGTTTTCCACTTGTTAGCATCGTGAAAGGAAAAGTGGGACCAGTCGGGTCGTGGCTTGACTTTTGAACCGTACAGTATGAGCACATAAAATCCAAAGCGTTGGTTATGCGGTTGGTCTAGCAGTATTTTTCAGAAACAAGTTCAGAAACTTAATGACCTCTGTCAGAGAGTCGTGCAATTTCAATGACTTAGTCGATGTTGAGGGACATTTTTGAACATTTTCGTCTTTTTCTTGTAAACGGCACTTACACAAAGACCCTTCAATGCCTCCTAGCAGTGGTGAAATGATGATGAACGCTCACCTTCATTCTGGTAGTCAGTCAGTTACTAGCTTTGTTAGCCCTTTTTGCATGACGGAACAATTTCTTTTATATAATCTTATGTTTACATATTCATCTCATTATGCTCTTTAATCTTGTTTCTGCTGCTTTTTATGTTTATTTGGCTTGTCTTCTTTTTTACTACTTGTGTTCTTGTGTTCCTGCTGTGCAGCTTTTCTTTACCTGTCATATAAGTTTCTGGATGCTCAAATTTTCCCGATGGGATCAAGAAAGTATCTTAAGAAGAAAACGTGCCACATGCTTTCTCATGATTGTGTTAATCACTAAAGCACATTTTCCACTGATCAAAAAATACACTGGCTTTTGTCTGCGATGTTAATGGATACAATCAGCATTCATAGGTTAAAATGACTCTGGAGTAGACACATGCTTTTAACTCCTCTCCTGGCAATGGTGAAGGAACCATTTAGACATTTAAAAGACCTGCATGCACCTGCTAATTTTGGAGTAAAAGAGGTGTAGGTAGGGATTTGATGCAGAGGCTGTCAGGCTGTCAGGTTTTTGTTCAGATTGGCTTTGTTTTATGACAACTAAGATTTTAAAAGTTGTACAATTCAACCTGAGGGTAGATTCCACATCAATCCATGTGGTGGTTATTGAGATATTCCAGTGGGGGTTCGTCCAGCAGACTGTCCACAGAACCTCCTCAATTTAATTTAACAAGCGATGATGAATAGTTTTTTCCCCCCCCCCTCTCTCTGGAACCCTTTGCAGCACTAAAATACTTTTATGGAGCCACATATTGTTTAAGACGGTAGCACTTGTTCATTAAGTGTTTTTCAGTCGGGCGACATATTGATTTAACATTACAAATGATTAATTGGGTGCTGATCTTTTTACAAGTCGATGTTGGCTCGAGCACAAATGAGGTGGCAGAGGCAGTTCTTTTGTTCCTGCAGTGCTTAATGCACAATCAGAGGGAGACGGTTACGCAGCACTTTTATCAGGTTTGTCAAGTTTATTGTCCGTCACGTGTTGTTTTAATGTCAACTGAATCAACTGATGTTCTCCAAAACATGAAGAAAGCAGCTTCTTAGATTTTTGCTCGATTTTTGGTCTGAGATTTTGGTTTAGCGAGCAGCACAATGTCTGTGCATCTGAGTCACAAGGTACATACTGTATCTTGGCAGCATATCAGCGATGGTCCGGGGCCATGAATAGATTTGTAAACACGTGCCATGATCTTAAAATCTATCCAACACTAGCTGAAAAACTGCAGGGACTTTAGAACAGGAACAATCCGATCTATGCTTTTTGTTCCAGTCAAAACTCTGGCAGCATCATTCTGTACGAGCTGCAATTGATTTACTGACTTTTTGGGATACCTGAGTGCATTGCAGTGCAGGAGCTGAAGTCTGCACCAAATAAAAACCTGCACAAGCTCCTTTGTGTGAAGAGGTAAAATAAATCTTCTGACCTCTATAGTTATTTCCATGTTCTGTGACTAGAAAATTAGACCAGTCAGTCTGAACTATGATGCACCATGTTCTTTTCTTTATTTACAGGCTTTTAGAAGTTCCACAGCCATAGTCTGGTTGTAGACTCCAGGTCAGGAAAGTGATGCCAATGCAGATTTACCTGAAACTCTCTCAAATGACAAGTAGAGGACGACTTAACTGGTTATTAAAAGAAGTCAGTTCCTATAGAAGTCTTTGAGAAATTTGATTTATAACGTCAGTTAATAATTTCCTAAGGAGTTTATGCTGTCAATGTCTAGTTTCAAGTGTCAAGTAAATATGGTTACTTTTAAAAAACCAAGATGGCGCTGGACAAAATGCCAAACTAGAGTCTTCAAAGCGGCAGTTCACAAACAAATGACTTCACACTGAGTTGATACTCATTTTATGAATCATACTATATATGTTCTAGGAAAGTTTTAATTTGAAATATTATTTAAATTCACAATAGTTTGAATGTAATGGATTTCTGTAATTATGTGTCTTGCTTTTGTCTTAAATTGGACTTTTGGAAATTTGTTTCCCATAATGCTTTGGGATAAATAGAATAGAATACGTGTGAATTCAGTAACTAAAAATGTAACTTAAACATATATTTGTTTACACAGTTGCAAATTAGCATCATTCAAAACACACAGAATTAGCTGTTCAGTTTCTTTCGGCATTATCTTCATGGATGTGCAGACAATGATCACTGGTTTCTTTGATTCTGAATGCAACATAAAATGTGTTGATTATGTAGTTATGAAAAGCATAATTTATATGTCCTAGACAGATTTATGGATGTATGCTCATGACAGTCATTTGTGATAATGATATACTTGGGAAGTGTAAATCATACTGAATCTAAAAATATCTGTCTAGCTCTATCCTGGTGCGTCGGGAGGAAGTTCTTTTTTTATTGAAACATGAAGCTGCAATATGATAGAGAGGGCAGCTCTACCTGAGAGGCTTGCAAATAATCCAACCAGTCATAGCCTGATCAATACTGGATTTGTGAGGTAGATATATGTACACAATACATATTATGTATGTCATGTATACATAAATAACTAGCATACTTAACTTAATTTCAGAATGATCCTTGCAAAAAGTTTTAGCAACATCCAAGGTACCATGTATGATTTCTCATTATTTTTTAAACAAATAAATAAAAGTCCAAATTCTAATTTATCTTTGTTGATTTGTTGAAAAAAAATTGACCATGTCTTTCATTTTCTTTATTGAAGTTTCTATCAAATTTTATAATAAATTTCAACAAATATTTCCTGAAAATAGCCAAAAGAAAATGAAAGTGAATGTGCATCTCCAGTCCATAGGTCGATAATATATGCTGAGGTTGAGGTTGACAGATTTAGAAATTGAGAGAAATTGTACATATTGCAGACGTACATGTCAAATTATAATGAGTAAGTGAAATCACATATACAGCTGACTGAAAAGGAGAGCACCAAGAATTGAACCTTGTGGTACTCCAAATGAAAATATCTTCTTTTATCAAATATTTGTCCATGAACACAATTAATATACAAACTTTATACTAGTTCCTTGTATTTCCTTGAGTAATTGGTCCATTTTACAATTGGAAAATCAACAGTTGAAGTTCAACAAGTGTTAAGATTCTAACATGAATAGGAAGCGTAGTCTAGAAGGAACTGGTGAAAAGTTAAAGCAGCTCATCCAGTAGTTATGGTAGGAATGACACCTTCCTGTTGTAGGTGTAAAAAGATGAATGGATGTTCATTACCACTCTTAGCTCCTGGACCTCCATTTGCAGTCAGACTAAACCACTCACTTTCCTCCTGTGTGGTTCAATAGGCAGGTAACATTAGCATGGAGGTGCAGAAGTGGCTGAGTTCCAGCTGTGCTTTGATTACTGATGAGCATTTCACTGAAAAGAGACAGCTGGCGGTTCTCGTCCCCTCTTGTCAGGGAGGCAAACAGGGCTTGGTGTTCCTTGAGGGCCTCTAGGAAGCAGCCGTGGCACGGCTACACCGAGAAGGAGCTCCTGGGAGCTGCAGCGCACCGAAAGATGCTTCTAATTAGTGCTGCTCGTGACTTCTTTCATCCTGATTTCTTTGATATGACGGAAGCGTGAGAGCACATATGGGCATATACTTTTCCTCAGCATCTTATCGGCTGAGAGAGAGAAATACATTTGAACCTGTACATAATACATGCATACATGTCAAGGCTGCCATGCTTAAATGAAGCCAAAAATAAAACAGGGGACTGGCAGCAGTAAACATGTTGTCCTGCTGAGATGTTGTAGCTTTCAACAAAATGGTTTCTCTGGGCTTTAGTCGTAGCAGCTGAATGTATCAGGAACTAAGTGATTCACATTAAGTTTTCACAATATCCAAGATGCTTCACATGAGGCTTTCCTTGTTAGGTTGAATAATAATAAACAAACAAAAAATATGTATTGTTGATTTGGATCAACTAGTGCCTGTTCTAAACCTGCCTGTTTGTAACGGGCTGTTTTCTTTTGTCTTCAGTTATATGTGTTGTAAATAATTTTAGGAACATCTCTTTCACTCCATCTTCTTCCCCCTTTAACATTAATCATAATGTTCAAGCCACAGGCTTTATGGTCAGTTTGTTAACGTTCCACTGTACTTTGTTACATTTATCCATTTACATCAATACATGAACTCTTCCACCCCTGCCAAGTGTGTACTTTTATTGCATCCTCCATTTTCCTTGAATTTCCAGTGTTTCTGCTCAGTGTCCTTGTCTCAACTGAATTGAAGAGGCACATAAAAACAGGTGTATGGATTCATACTTCTTATTATTGATAACATCTGAAGAGCTTTAATTGTATAACCCGAGCCTGGTTACATCGCGCCGATAAAAGCATTTGCAGAGTAACCACTCTGTTCCTTTTTTGAAAAGAGTATGCTGTGCTTAATGGCAAGAGCTGGATCGAAGAGCTGTGTAAAGACAAACAGTCAAAGAAATGAGCCCCTCCTGGAGCTGCCAGCATCTCATTTGAAAATACTGAATGCTGAGGTGAGATGCACCGCTCTTCAAGCGCTTTTCAAATCCAATCAGAGCCGTATGAGCAGCAACAAAATCCACTTCACTATATTGTGTTGATAATGTGGAGTCTGTGAGGCGAAGCTGTGAAGATAAACTGTGCAAAACGGTCACAGTTTATTACAGAGTTTGAATTTTAATTGGACAACTCTAATCACAAGACCAGACTGTAAAATGAAGAGACATGTGTTTGCAGCTAGAAACACTGTCTGCCGCATCCATTTGTGTTTTATTGACCTTGTCAGACAGATGCTGAGCGCACCAGTGACTGACGGCTTCTCCTGCACTCAGCTGCCTCCTCATTTTTACCTGCTTGTTCTACTTTCACACTCAGCACTTACAGTTTGTGTTTACGGCAACACAACTCAGTTTACTTTGTGAGTTAAAAGATTTTGTGAAGTATTCCCAGTGTTCTCAAATTCCCATTGCATGCCTTACAATACTATGATTTTGTTCTCACGTGTTTGAGGGGTTTGGGGGCGGCTGTGGCAAAGGGGGTAGTTTGGCGGTTCGATTCCTTGGGCAATATAGTGAACCTCAAAATTGCCCCTTGGTGAATGACAAAACAACTGTACTGTAAAGCACTTTGCCTGGTAATCCGGATTTTAAAAGCGCCATATAAATACAGACGTTTAATACTTTCTTCATGTTTTTATGCCTACTATTCACTATGACTTTTTTGTTATGTTTTTGATGCTGGAAAGCAATGTTTTTATGTATTTCTCTACCCTGACATTTTTATGACTTACTTTGCTGAGACATTAAAAATGTCTGCCTCTGCTCTGACATTTTCACGACTTTATTTAACTAGTACAAAGACAATGTTTTCATGAGGAGCAGCGGTTTTCTTAGTTTATGATCAGTTTAATTTGAATGAATGAATGCAGTTTTTAATCAAAGAAGGAACAAAGAAACCAAACAAACGTATACAGTATGTTTCAAGACTGTATACGTTTGTTTGGTTTCTTTGTTTTCACGCATTTTACTTTAACATTGTCAGCACATGCTCCCACTGCAGTCAAGGGCTGTCTTTATAGAGGGCACAGATGGACCTGATGCACCGGATGTGGCTCGAGTCCCGTCTCATTTGACACTTTCTCATCCCTGTTACTGAGAGATGGTGCAATTCTGCTGCACCATCAGGGCTGCGAAAGTTTCTCCAGTCATTCAGACATGTAGGTCGCCACGGGTTGATGAACAGCAGAGGATAGAGCAGATTGGTGTTGTTTGGCTTCCTCTCTCAGTAGCAGTAGGAGAAAGGGGAGGAGGAGGAAGGAGGAGACAGATTTGCTGAGAATGGAGGGCAGCAGGCGACTGAGTGGAATCATATCTGGTCAGAAGGAGTAGGATCTTTAGAATTTATTCCTTTGTGCTAAAATCATTGTATTATGAGTCAATAAGTTTACATGAAACTGTTTCCTATCAGTCAAACGTTATACCTTATGTTATACCCATGTCTTTTTTAAGGGGACCTAGATTCAACGCCCTTCAAAACTTTGAATTGTTGAGCTTTTATTTTGAAAAGGTTTGACCTCGGGTTTGAAGATAGTTTTGATTACTTAACAGTCCTCTAAAGACCCATCAAATAAACTTGT
Source organism: Hippoglossus hippoglossus (assembly GCF_009819705.1). Classification (NCBI taxonomy): domain Eukaryota; kingdom Metazoa; phylum Chordata; class Actinopteri; order Pleuronectiformes; family Pleuronectidae; genus Hippoglossus; species Hippoglossus hippoglossus. The sequence continues at coordinate 5,709,472 of NC_047158.1, read as the reverse complement.
TTATTCGAATTTAGTACAGCCTAAAAAAACTAGCCTTGCTGTAGTTTAATTATTCTTGTTTGTTGTAGAAAAGCCACAAAATCAAAGTGCAAACAAACACTATTGACACCTCATTTTTCATTTTTGTAAATTCTTTGTACTGGATCCCTGTGGTCTCAGGAAAAAAAAAAAAATCAAACCACAGGTTATATAACAATTAATTTGGTGTGCACACAAAGCTTTCTCATTTCCCTGTGATGGTGATAACAATTCATACGTGTGTGTGTGTGTGTGCGTGCGTGCAGTACAATATGTGGTGTGTGGGAACGGGGATGTGGGTGGATACTGTTCCACGTTTTGAACCCTGCTTTCCTTCCTGCTCCTCCTGTTCTACAGGAACCTCTCCAGACCAGCCCTCAGCCCCCGGCCCACCCCACCGCAAGAATGAACTCCTTGCCCCATGGCTCCCGCGCCTCCATCGACATCCTGGAGGAACTCCAGCTGATTGCAGCGCAGAACCTGGAAAAACTGGACATCAACAAATACTATGAGGTCGTCCGTGAACTGGGCAAGGGCACGTACGGGAAAGTGGACCTGGTTGTCCACAAAATCAGAGGTAATGCAGTGCTGCAGCTAATTATTTATTTATTAAATTAATAATTTAATAGTTTTTTTTCTTTATTGGACCCAACAAAGTTTGCCATCACTGAAATCTAGAAAACTATCCCATAGGAATATTTGAGAAGCTCAAAAGGTGAATGTTTTGCAAAAGAAAAGAGTTCAATGATTAACAAGTTAATTAGTTTAGTTTTAGTATAATTAATCAATCAACTAATCTATTCAGCTCTAGAGTCAGTTTCTGGGAACCTGAGGAAGTAACGATGGTGAATGTCAATAGTGCTGCCAGGAGGTTAATCAGTCTTCTATCTGAAAGCCATTGTTTGAAAAAGAATGTCTAAACTTCTACTTGGGTATTCAAACAATAATAGTAATAATAACAACAATTATAACCTTTATTTATAAAGCACTATTTATGCAATAAAATGCAACACAAAGTGCTTCACATAAAAGCAACATTTCTGAACAGTATATTCTTGCTACTTTTACTTAAAATAAATACCAATAAATAATTACCTGAACACTTCCTGTGTTTGATGATCCAATGTTTAGTCCATCTTTCTTTGGGCGGAGCAGGAGACATGTTTACATTCCTAAGCTCCAGCACATTCTCTCCTGTGGGTGGACAAAACTCACCTCCCTCCAGAAATGAATTCAGATTTTGCCGTTTTGCCGTTGGACAAAATAGGATATTTTTCTATTTTATGGATCTAAACTTTGAGATTCAGACGAGGAGGATGGAGGCGTTTTACGTACAGAGTGTTCAGAGTGCAGCTTTAAAAGGCTCCATTTCACTTTGGTATCACAGCAGCATTATCTACTAAGAAAACCACAAAGAAAATTGTTTATTGTTTCCTCTTAAACATGTGATCAGTGCTCTTGTTCAGCGTTTCCTTTTAGAAACAAACTCTGAAAGCCAACTCTGCAGGTGACGTACGATGCCTTTTAAGAAAGAGATTTTAGGAAAGATCAGGATCCAGACTTCCTGAATTCACTACTTTACTGACAGAAATTAAGTTTAACCTCCACACATTAAAAGCCAAAATGTTGACCATCTGCTCAGAACCTCATGATCTTATATGAGGCACACAAGGCCGACGCAACGCTGCCCGTTCAGAGTGTCCTTTAGTCACAGAGATTTTCTAAAAAGGTACTAAAATGTGAAAAACATGAAAAACCACGTGAACCTGTGGTTTCATTATCGGCGAGTGTCATGGAAATGTTCTCCGAATCAGTCTGCCCTCAAACGCCTCATGAATAAATGTCTCAGTATAAATGTCAAGCCAACAGTGGAAACACAGTAAATAGACTGAAGGAAAAATCGGTCATGACCCTTGAATCCTTGAAACTAAATCTGAAGAATTTTTATTTACTATGCAATATATGATATATGTAGTTGGCACTAGTGCATCATTAAATAGGCCTAAAAGTCAACATATTACAATGAACTATATTATAGCAGCACAGCTCTGCTATAGGAAGATATATACAATTTAATTATTGTTAAGGTTATTACATTCAATATAATGAGGTTTATAAATAAAGATTTATTTTTTGTGTGCAGTAGCGTAGTGCTTTATTTTCTACCTTTTTTTCTTTAAAGAAGTGACTGAAACCTAATTGATTATGAAAATAGTTGCAGATTATTTTCATGTTCTAATAATCCATTAAGTGACTTATCACTGGTGTTTTTTTTTCCAAGAACCAATATTAAATATTCTCTGGATTCTCAAATGAGAGAATCTAGTTCTGAATTTAAAGATGTTCAGTTTTGCTGTGTTACTGACAACAAACACTGAGGCACACTATACAAAACATTACAGGACATGAGGAATGTGCTTAGTTACCATGGAGACATTTTGTAATTTCATTTCCTGAATTCACATTAAAATTAAAAGCTGCACATTCTAAAGTTTTGTTGATGTCATCCTGTGCTGTTATTTTTACATTTTCTAAATAATCAGTCAGATAAAAAAAATCTGCAGATAAATTGATCGTGAAAATAGGAGGAGGATGTTTTTTTATTACTATTATCAATAGAGGTTTGTTCAGTTCATGGCTTTACTGTTTGAAAAGAGGGTGACTTTCTTACTCAAGGGCACTTTAACAGTACAATTGTTTTTAAACAGCTGCCTGATTGTTACGACCCGGCTCGCTAGGCAAGAGGAGGTCACATTAAACCAGATGATTTGGGTTATAAAAAGAAACTCGTTTTGGGATTAAATCACAACACAGGTAGTGAACTAATGAACTAGAAAAACAAGCCGATGGGTGCTATTTTGAAACGAATAAGAAACAAATATAACAAAAAGAGGACTCTCTGCACAAACAACCTAATGCAAACCAAAATGAAAAGAAATCCTCACTAACAAGACAACTGGTTCAAATCAAAAGACAAACAAAAATAGCACCCCGCTCCTAATGTCTCTAGAATACAGCTCTCAAACAATTCTGGGTGAATGAGGTAAATTGGCATGCTGTTCACACACAAATACAAAGCAAATACAAATACAGCCACCATGACTGACCAGCTGAACAGAATTTATACCGCCAGCCTTAAGTGATTCGTCATGATTGGAGGCTTGTGGTTGATCCGCTCCAATCCGGATCCTCGTCTCCACCACCAGCCAGGAAGGAGGAGGAGCATCTGTCAGGACTCCACAGGATACAGAGACACATAGAGACACAACACACTAACATGGACAGGGGACGGTTACAGCTGTAACACTGATTAAAAGACAACAATTTACAGTACACACACATTCATACAGTGCATCTATGTCAGGAGATGGGGGGAGGCTGGGATTGAACCAACGACTTGCTGGTTAATGGACGACTCGCTATTTCTCCTGAACCGCTGCTGCCCCTTATTTAAATGCAGGGAAATAAATAGAATATAAATAATATATAGTGTTAATAGAATATGTACAGAGAGAGCAGAATATATACAGTGAAACAGACTGCACATGAGCCATTGATTTGCACACAGAAGTACACAGTTAAGTCCCCTCATTAAAAATGTGTTGGCTTTATTTTCAAAGAGCCAAATGCAGATGGTTGATTGACTAATTTGTGTTGGATGAAGAACTGTGTTGTTCAGTGTGGAGATGCAGCTAATTATGAAACAATTGGATGGAAAAGAGACAAAAACCTGTGACAGTTACATTGTGGGTCAGTACGGTTTTAAATCTGGGTTAATTTAAAACTTCTGTTTCTGCCCCAAAACACTCGGAGCTGTGGCTTCACATGCGTCAGCTGAGTTCCACTGAACAGATGGTGTTTATGTTTGCATATTAGCAACAGGCCGACTTAACAAAGACCCATTTTACATGAAAACACTAAACTACTGCAACACAAGCCGACACTTTCTCACTCCTGTGTGAATCACATGTGTTCACAGCGTCTTGGGCAGGACTGTGGTTATTTACTCAATAGTTGTACTGCAGAGAAACACACTGGGCTCATCACACTTTGTTGCACATGTTCTGGATGGTGAACACATAAATGTTGCTGCGCGTGCATGTTCATTTTATGTGTTGCTATGAAACCTGAAAGTAGCTACATCTCGCAGTAATGTAAACATGTTGGTCTTGAGGATTCAGCTGTATATACAGAAGTGTACACGTATACATCCTGGGAGAAACCGCGATGGGTTTAATGTCTGTAAATCTGCTTAGAAATCATAGAAAGAAGATCATTATTACCTGAGGAGGTTGTTTTCATGTGTTTGTTAGTTAGGTAGCAAGATTACACAAAAAATACTTAACCGACTTCCATGAAATGTTGTGGAGGGGTGGGCCAAGACCTGAAGAAGAACACATACAATTTGGATGCAGATCTGGATCAAGGTGAAGATCCAGGAGCTTTATTTAACATTGTGAGATGACACTCTTATATCTCAGAGAACAACTCATGGATCTTGATGAAAACTGATAGCAATAAGTCTCCAAACTAAAAATCTGGTATACACTCTACTTAGTGACATTCTAGTTGTAACTGCAGAACTTGCCTGAGAATCATCACGTTTTTTAAGTTTCTTCTATGACAAATAAATACAGAGATATTTGTCTGCAAAAACAGAACTGATAATGGTGCCAGTTTGACAAAATATATTTATATTTAGGCAAAAACTGGTGGATTCATGGTGTCACCCACAGCTAACTCACCGAATCCATAGCAACATTATATAATATTATAATTAATACAGTATCAAAATGAAGTGCATGAGAGAAGTTCATCTATTTATTTCTAAATGTCTTGTCAACATGGGGGAATTTAAGATGGAGAATTAGGACCATGAAGAAGATAGAGATTTTGAGGATAATATCTTAATATTAAGAGAATAAAGTCAGAATTGTGAAGAAAGTCACAATTAAGAGAATAAAGACGAAAATTTGTTCGGGAATAAGACATCACAAAACCCATTTGAACAGATGTGAGCAACAACAACCTCCTCCACTGAAGAGGCCATTTCCTCCAAGTCTGTGTGGGTCTTTCTTCAGAAAAGACTTAGCTTCTTGCTCAATCTTTTCAAAGTCCCGATACTTAAATTAATGTGGTTCTGATGTGACAAAGTATTATTTTGTTATTGCGTTGTAGGCATTACTTGTATCACGGCTTAAAAAACTAACTGTAAGCTCCCCTCCTCCACTCGACCTTTCCTAAAATGGCTGTAAAACCCACACAGCACTTTGCAGAGCTGAGGCGGTGGTATTGGAGAAGTGTCCCCTCTCGTCTCCGCTGACACGGAGAGGCAGACGTGGCAGCTCTCCAGCTTTATTGTCTGGGGTTTTTCTGCCAGCCCTCGGATTAGTCCTGGTAATTTCCCTCTCCTCTTGTTCTGGGGCAGTGAGAGGCTGTTGAGGTGAGTCAAGCCTCTGAAGCACGTCCTCCTTCTTTCTGTGCTCCCTCCACATGTCTGTGAGTTTGTGCAGCCCTTACACTATTATAGCGAGTGAAATGATTCACTTCAGGCTAGAATGAGACTCTCTTCTTCTTTTTGGATTTCTAATCTTGTTAGAGACTCTCTTTGAGGACATGTTTGCAGCAGTAAACATCGCTTTACCGCAAAATCCCCGACATGAAAGCAGATCAGCAACATACTGGTCGCTGTGGGAACATCCAGCAGAGGATTTGAAATACTTACAGAATAAATCTGCTAGGCAAAAAAAAAAGAAGCTGTCAGGGTTTAACTGTGACACTGGAGACGTTAATTATTCATGAAATTTGAAGTGATTCTAATTAAGTTCCTCGCATGCAGTTTGGGGGCTGTGAAATAAATCGCTTTTATCGTGTGGAAAAGACTAAGAAGTGAGAGATGTGATTGGAAGTTACACAACTGTTCGCTGTCCGTGTTTTTCAGGCACGAAAATGGCCCTGAAGTTTTTGAGGAAGAAGACCACCAAGCTGAAGAGCTTCCTGAGAGAGTACAGCATCTCCCTCTACCTGTCGCCCTGCCCCTTCATCATCAACATGTACGGCATCGCCTTCGAGACAGACGAGTACTACATCTTCGCCCAGGAGTACGCTCTGGCCGGAGATCTGTTCGACATTATCCCTCCACAGGTGAGACAGGCGAAGAGGCTGGGTTGTAGGGTGGAAGTAAACAGATCAAAATTAGGTGTGGGGTTATAGCAGAAAAGAGATGTTTCGCATGATGACTTTTCCGAATACGTCGCAAATCAAAAGTGTCACCTGATCCAAGTACCAAATTGATCATGCTTTTTTAATGACGTCATCTTGCTTTACACTCTTCTTCTGCACTGGTTTGAATCAGTATGTGTCTCAATACAGAGGCTTTGTCCTTCGGAGGGTGCGGTCTACCTGGCCCACAAAGACCGCCTCTTCCTGGGCAGCGTACACTGCAGAGGCCGAACCGAAATTAGATGGTCGGGTCTACAGAGGATTCGCATGATCGCTGTCACCAGCTATTTCCACCCTTATTGCTGTTACCTAGCAACAGAGCTGAAGTTGGACATGACAAGAACGTTTTAATGCCCATTTGTATTTATGCCTCCATGCTGGCGACAGGCATTATGTATTCGGGTTGTCCATCCGTTTCATTCTCGTGGACGCGATATCTCAAGAATTCCTTGAGTAAATTTCTTCAAATTTGTTACAAATATTCACTTGGACTTAAGGATGATCTGATTCGATTTTGGTGGTCAAAGGTCAAAGGTCAAGGTGACCTCACAAATATTTTTTTTTGCCTTGGAACATTTCCACATTTGGGCGCAAACATTCACTTCAGCTTGGATTTCATTTTTGTAACCAAAGGTCAAAGGTCAAGATCTCTGTGGCCTCACAAAGTAAATTTATGCTTTTCTTGAACACAATATCTTAATATGAGCTCGAGGAATTTAAGTTTGGTACACAAGTTCACTTGGCCTCTTGAATGTGATACCTAAAGACTGCTCGAGGGAACTTGGACTCAAAGATAAAGGGATTATATTTCAGTGGTCAAAGGTCACATTGACCTCATATGAATCTGAGTAGAACAAATTGCAAATGCAGCCTCTGAAGGATGCAGCCACTGAATTGAGACACAGCTGTTAGTCTGTATATAAAGATGGACGACATTACAGCTCCTCATTAGTGAAACCAAAGCGTCTCTATCACCTCCTGGTGGCTGACTACAATATAGGACTTAAACCGCGCCTTCTCCATGTGAATGGATGAGACATTGCCCACACCAAATAATCAAGGAGGATTGTGTTGTGTTGTGATTGTGAGGATGTTTAAATATACTGTTTATAAATGCAATAAGGGGAACTTAAAGTACAGTTACCAGACATTATTGTGTGTTTTAGTTGTCGTGTAGGAAGCTTGCTATCAAGTTTGATAATGTTGCTAGCTTGATAGCCAGATATTGAAACAACAAAACGCTGATAGATACAGCTCTGTAGCACTACTAGTGGTCAAAAGCTGCACAGGGAACCTTTAAAGACTAATGACCCAGTCTAGAAATCTGGTTTGCTAATTATGTGTGGTGACTTTGAGGTGTGGAACTACAGGACCACACAGCATCACCATTGGATGGAGAGAGTGACTGTAACCGTATAACCTGTACATGCGTTTGTTGCTATGGTTTCACTTAGAGTCTGCTCTCTGTGTTCAGGTGGGACTCCCTGAGACGGTGGCCAAGCGCTGTGTCCACCAGGTGGCGATCGCCCTGGATTACCTGCACTGTAAGAAGCTGGTCCACAGGGACATCAAGCCAGAGAACATCCTCATCTTTGACAAAGAGTGCCGAAAGGTTAAGCTGTCAGACTTTGGCATGACACGGCGTGCCGGCTCTCCGGTGAAGCGTGTGAGCGGTACAATCCCGTACACGGCGCCCGAGCTGTGTGATACCTCGCGACATGAGGGTTTCTGTGTGGACTACAGCACTGACGTTTGGGCGTTTGGCGTGCTGCTCTTCTGCATGCTGACAGGAAACTTCCCGTGGGAGAAGGCCATGCCGAACGACGGCTTCTATGAAGAGTTTGTGCGCTGGCAGCGTCGCCGAACGGGCACGGTGCCCTCACAGTGGCGCCGATTCACTGATGATGCTCTACGAATGTTTCGTAGGCTCCTCTCCATCGAGCAGGAGCGCCGCTGCTCCGTCAAAGAAGTCTTCAGCTACTTCAACCAGTGCTGGATGTTGGACACGGAGAACGGAAACAGCAACAGCAACGGAGGTTTAGCGAGCAGCGCTCCTCCACTGGACATCAGCTCGTCCTCATCTGAAGAAGACGTGTTAGTGGACAGACTGAAGCAACAGAGCTTGTCACCTGCCTGCGTGGCGGCAAAGGGAAGCATCATGATGGACACCCACTACTCCTCTATGTCCACTAACAGCTCACCGTCCTCCACCGGCAGCTATGAACGAGCCAACAGGGAAAACAACGAAAGGGGACGCATCCTGGTGGCCACACCCATCGAGATCTGTGTGTAGAGGCTGCTGATGCTGCTTTACAGGCGACATGCTCACGTGTGAGGCCGGTGTGAGCCGAAGTCTGCGATTTCTCCGAGTGTCAGGAGGAGAAAAGTGTTTGGCATGACAGGTGCTTGGTGCAGAAGAAACTATCAAGAGTCTGATGTACACGTTGTTGTAGCTTCACTGTGGATTGAATCATTTCTGATGACGACAGACTCTGAGGAAATGACCAGAGAGGCAATTACACCCAGTAGCCTCCTGTGCTCTTTACTTACGTTACCGAAATAAAACAAGATGTGAATCTCACTGGAATAAAAGAAAACTGAAGGAAAAAAAATGATCCAGAAGCAATATGTTCAAACGTTTGGATTAAACTAGTCTGTGAAGAAAAAAGAGAAGAATGTGATCAGCCAAGACTGATGGTACTAATGTGTGTTTATTGTCGTGCCCCATTGTCATGTTTGGTAGAAATGTTTCTGTGAAGTCTGTGTCTTTCTATTTTATTTAAGGTTAAATTATTTATTTATGTCCAATGCATATATTTATGATTTGATTCACTGAGTGGCGGCAGACATCTGAAGCTGCCTTTTTCTTTCATCTCTGAGAAATCAAAAGGAAAGTTTTAATTTCTTACAAAAAAAACAAAAAAACAAATCTGACTTTCACACAGCTTGTACTTAACAAAATATTCACCATCATATTGTTGTGGTCGCTCATGAACGTAGATGTATGTATCATGTACCCTTTTTTCATACAAAATGTCCTCTTCGAGTTTACCTGTGATGCCTCAACCCACTGTACAGTAGCAACCAACAATACAAACACTTGTGGTCAACAGCAAAACGGGTTAATCAGGTTTCTTCTTCTTTTTTTAACCAGTCCTCAGATTAATTCCAACAACCCTATACTTGGGAACCTGACAATTAGATACATACAATCATACCTTTAATAATCTGAGATATTCCCACTTGCATGGTAAATGAATTAGTCAATTAACCTTAACATAATTACTCGAGAGATATTTTGACTTTTTTCCTGAAAAATAAAGAATAATCCTGGAAATGTCCTCAAAATGAAACATGCCAACAGAACTGTCTTTTAGCAGGAGTAGGATAAAGTTTAAATTCAGTGTTCGGGGAAACTACCTGATGTTTTACTGCCCTCTTAACCTTTTATTCTAGTCTGTTCACAGTATTATTCATTAGAGAGCTATAGCGGGTCGTGATGGACGAATGTAGAAAACATCAAAGTCTTTTTGGTTTTAGGAATTTAAATGTTTCAGAACTCTCTCTTTTTTCAAAAGTATTGCATGAATATTACTGTGGTCAATTTGTTGAAATAAACAACACAGTTGGAAAAGGACGCGTCTTTGTATTTTTTCTCTCTCAAAGAAAGAAATCATGAAAGAAGTTGGTTCTTTCTGACAAATAATAAGTTGTGGTTTTAAAAAGGGTAACTATGGCAACTACTGGTCTTCAACTGCAAAATATCCCAGAGAGACACAAAACCACATAGAAGAGAAATGACCACGAATACATCGAGTTTATCATGCAGGAGTGTTTTCTACGTGCCCAGTCTAGCAAGACAACAAACAGATGCAGAACAAATGCAAAATGATACAAACCGACCACAAAGAGTCAAAAACAAAAACTGCAAAAAAGAAATGCAGACACATAACTACAAAGACACACAACAACTGACAAATGACAGAAACAATCACAAAGATGAAATATAACTAAAAACAGATGCACAGACAGACACAAAATTACACAGATTCAAAATTATTAAAGAGACACAAAACAAAGGAGACAAAAAGACACAAAATGATGCAAATCCAACACAAAAATGCAAAGTGTCCACAAAAAGGGACAAACAACCACAGAGATGAAAAACAACCACAAACTGGTGAAAAAAGACAACACACACTTATACAAAACAACTACAAAGGGATGCAAAATGGCCACAAAGAGGCAAACCCCAATGCAAAAAGACTCAGAATGGCCAGAGACAGAGAACTACAAAGACACACAACAACTGCCAAATGACAGAAACAATCACAAACAGATGGACACAAAATGACACAGATTCCAAATCATTGAAGAGACAAAAAACAAGAAACAAAATGATGCAAATCCAACACAAGGATGCAAAGTTCCCTGAAAAAGACACAAAAACAGACACAAACCACACACCTGCAGGCCCTTGTGCCTGTCTGTACATCCATAGTCAAACATGTGGACTGCAATGGGTTACAGATCCTTTTTTTTTTTTGCACCAGAGAACAAATCAAACTGTAAGAAAGAACTACTGAGAGTTTGTGAGTGAAGACAGTAACAGTAGATTGGATCATCAAATGCAGATCCAGTGTAAGTTTTTTGTTATATCATTATTGGCATGGTTGATTAATAATCAGGCTGGTTTAAAATCAGTTCAATAACATTTTATTCTGATGGAAAAAACTTAAGGGATGTCACAGTTGATCGAACGCTATTCAAAGAGCTAAACTATGGTAGAAATAAAGTAGCTATTGTGAAATACGCAAGACGACATCTAGCTCTTCACAAGGAGGCAAACAAGATTTATTTTCCAAGACGTAAACAACGTCTGTCATTCTGGAAAATATTCAGACTCGAGACTGCTCTTGTTTCATTTACTGTCGTGTGTGTGCTGTTGTCTTAGAGACTGGAGATAGTGTTGTTTGTTTTTGTTCCACCGGGACATCAGGCCCCTCAAAGCTTTCTCTCAGTTCGTTAAAAATTTAATCAGAAATTGGGCTGGAATTGACAGTGACTTCTCATTTTAAATTGATCAAACTGGAGATTTTAAGTCAGGATATCAACTTGTCAGAATGAAGAACATTTTCATGCAAAACTTGAAAAAAATCCAGATTAAAATCAAGCTTTGCTCTATACGGTCACACACTTATGCCCCAGTAAACTCACAATGCCCCTGGAAGCTGTAAAACCACTGAGGCGTGTTTTTAACTCGACTGCAGTGAGCAGCGTCTGCCTCCAAAACATAGCCGAAAGGTGAATTACATAACCACCAAAGATTGGACTAAATCTTATTTAACGTTAAATTAAAACGAGTAGATCAACCGAAACCTTCTTTTTTTATGCAGCGGACCAAAAAACTGCAGATTTGCACGTTACAAAGCGTTTTTTCCAGACTGATAAGAGAGTGAAGGATGAAAATCATCTTTACAATGTCAGTCCAACAAAACAAACCCAGTCTGCTTCAGTGGGAAGGACCCAAAGAGAAAAGAAACACAGCCGAGTGCAGCCGAGCTGGAGAGCAAATCATCAAGTCACCCTGCATGTTCAGCATAGCAATTACAGCCGAGCGCTGCTCTCACTGATCGCAGTGTTTCTCCCACCAACATGTTTACATATTCATCACAAGCAAAGAAGCAGAGCAGTTTGGTTCTGTGCATGAGAAATGGAGGATGGAGAGGATAAGGTCACTCCATGTTACCGCTGCTTTTCTTTTCATTTTTTCATAAAAAGCTAATTCAGGTGTGAGAATATGAAGTGTGAGCTGAAAGGAGGTTCATTTTATAGATAGACTCAAGGACAAAGTTTTACAGTAGCAATATGAGCTCTGTTGGTCGAGGCTGAAAAATCTCCAGAATGATTTGATGGATTCCAATGAAAGTTTCTGCCGATGTGCACGTTCCACAGAGGACGAATCCTTTGGGGATCATCAGACATTTTCCTCCAGCGCCACAATGAGGTTGACACTTCTGATTTAAAGAGAAATATCAAAACTTCTGGATGGATTGCCATGAATATTGGTTTGCTTTACGTCATGTCCCCTTCAAGTTAAACAAGTAACTTTGACGATTTATTTTTAATTTGCAACGACCAGGTCAAACCTTCTGCTGCTTCACCTCAAAAGGGCCCAGTTGAGGTGGTTTGGGCATCTAGTCAGGATGCCTCCAGGGCAGCTTCCATTGGAGGTGTACCAGATTGACTATAGAACTCAATGGAAGGACTACATATCAGACCTGGACATGCCTGGGAATCCTCCAGGAAGAGCTGAAAAAAATGTGCCTGGGATGGGGGATATCCTGAATACCCTACTTGGCTGGCTAATTCCGTGACCCAAGCCTGGATAAGCGAAGAATGAATAAATGAATGGATGGATGGATGAAACCTTTATTCATGCAATTCTTAATAACCGTATGCAGTAGCTGGGTTTCTCACAAGCAAGAATCCATCTTGCCAGACTCTGAGATATTCTTGTAGATGTAGATGGTATTTAGAACCCCAGACCGTCAATAAAGACGACTGACACGTCTCCACTTCCTCTCGTTGTACAAAAATTAAGCTGCCATCTTGCCAATTTGAAATAATTTGGAGCCAGACTCTGAATAGTTGTGATCATGGAGTGGAGCTACGTTATTGAACTCCTGCTCGACCAATTGCAGGTCAGTCTCAGCTGTCACGTCTCGTTTTTATAGCATCAAAACATTTTCTTAAAACTAAACGTATCAGAAACATGAACAGTTAAAACAAACAGCGTGATAAGAACTACCGACAATACAGAAACCATCTTTAAGATAAATGTGTTTAACATGTACTTTGATATTTTTTTGTTTGGTCCATGTCCCATTTGCTAACATGGAGGAGGCGCTGCAGCCAGACAAAAGGGGGCGATCACAATGATTTGGCTTCACTTTTAGGAAGCTGTACCAGCAGCACTTTGAGCTTCAACAACATATTGTGATCTGTGCAGCAGAAGGACTCTGAGACGTTTTGTGAGCTTACAAACATGGTTCACAGTTTTATCGACAGCGTGTACTTAATGTTCCCCACTCACTCATATTTCTGTATTCTAACCTCTGACGATTTTGTTTTTTTAAATATTATGCAACAAGACGGAGCTCAGAGAGAAACCTGCAGGTTCATTTGCATGTGTGTCTCGTGTCAGTTTCAGCAGCAGCGTTTTTGCACCGAACCTCCTGCAAAAGCAGCAGAGCTGTGCTGCAGAGATAGGGGAGGATTGTGATCGCAGGAGCCTGTCTGTCCCAGAAGCAGAGATAAGTCTGCAGCCTGAGCGAGGGATGGCGGAGGCAAAGAACTGAATATAAGTTAGATAAGGAGAATGGCGAGTGGAGGCGAACAATAAAAGAAGGAAGAGGGCAATAAAAGAGGAGCAGGAGAGAGGCTCCAGGTGCAGCTGCAGGCATAAACACTGTAATGGGATGACGTTATGGGAGCGTGTTCCCTTTTTCACAGCAGAATAAACCCAGATAGTCATTTTGACGTCAGAACCGGGAATGAATCACAGCCCTGAGAGTGGCCTTGTATCAACAACACAGAGCATCCACAGTAGCAACTCTGAGGCTACGCATCAGTGTGGTCCCCATCTTTTGGTCCACTCACAATCAGACGTGGAAGTGAGTGATAAATGGGCCTTCTGTTGATGGCCCATTTCTTTTCTTTAGCCTTTTTAAAGCCATTATAAAAACTAGACTATCCTCTCTCTCTTTCATTAGCCCATGTTGTATTTGCTCCATGTGCAATGATCTTGTGTTCATGATAAGCTTTTCTTTATTCATCTGATGGGAAACATTTCAAACTCCACATGTGGTTTTCATCCGATTTGGGAAAAAAAATAATTTCATGTGTTTCTGCTGTCAATTAATCTGTATACAGCATCGAACAAGGCCATAGTCTCACCAAGAAATGCGTTGTTCCCCATGACATGGCTCAGCACAAGAATATTAAAGGATAGGATGTTTACATGCTCAAATGTTCAGACAACACGTCACTTTCTCATACTGGTCATTGCTGCAGCTTTTCAGCCTCCGTCTGTAACATTGTCTCTTTAAGGCCAGGCTCCACTCTTGCTTTGCCAAGCTTTGTTATGGGGCGTGTCACATAACATCTCGATAGTGCGGAAGTATTGTCTGGACTACTGACAAGGTGTTTCAGTGTTTTCTGTGGGGAGGAATTGATCTTTTTTACTTTGCATACACAGAAAAAAAACCTGACATAACACAATAGAGAAAAGAAACACTGGAAAAACATGTCACCTTTAAAGCTGTTGTCATTTTCAATACATGCACTCTGGAAAATGGAATCCGAGTTTTCATCAATGTCCTGATCAGCATGAATCCTCAAAAAGACTATCAAACTAAATGTTGATTCCATTACCTTCAAAAACGAATAACCTCTTCTTCCATTTAACACTTAAATCTAAGTCTTTTATTTCAGAATATAAGTGGTATCAAGCTCAGCTGCAGTGACCTGCGCTGCCTGAACACTTCATTAAAAAGATGCTCTCTGCCATGGCAACAGCATCACCATGCTCACACCATCTCCGGCTGCCAGGTTATTTCAGTAGGTGAGAGCAGCGAGTCTATTCTGACAAGGTGAGAGGTGAGAAACATCTTCCTTGTGCTGCTAAAGGTTCCCAAGTTGAGTGAGAATGACGGAGACAAGCTGTAAAGGGTCTCCAGAGATAGGCGTTATTACTACGATGTGTTGGTAAAAAGACTATTTCCAACAATGTGGTGCTGTGACTCAAAAGAAGCGCTCGGTGTGAAAGTCTGAAAATATCCAGACACAAAATGATGCAGCGCACAGCTGCAAATGGCAAACAGCTTTAGGGTGCATTACGTCACCTTTAGGTGATGGTAAAAACATGGGAAAATCCATGTTTTAAGCCAATGGTTGCTTTAATTGATTTTTTATAATTTAATGAAGTTTCAAGGATTCAAAATTCATGATACATTCCTAGTGTTTATCTGAACTGACCCCAAGTTCAACCATTCTCAAATAATTTAACCCCCTCTGGTAAACATAGTGCAGCATTTAACAGATATTTCACGCAGGAGGCGGTGGAAGCCAAAAACAGAGCAAAAAGGGAGGGACTGCTGGACTTACAATCATCAGGTGGAAACAAACTTTACTCCAAATGAATGATAGTTACTTTGTAACTACTGAAGGTGTATTTACACCTTCAGTAGTAAATAAACACATTAAAAGTGAGTATTTGTCAATGTTGTGTTTACAGGATTATGCTGCCCCCAGGTGGCCAAAAGGTTGAATTGAAGCATGCACAGGGAAAACTCAATAGATGGTTATCCTGTTTACTCTTCAGGGTTTGTGCAGATTCAAAATGGAGATATATCATGTTAATGAGGTTAAGATGTGGTGGTGGTAGATACAGTTTAAGAGTCTAATATTTCCCTCAAGTGGACAAAAAAACCAGCAGAGCAGAGATCCAGATGTGGAAATCCACTAAAATGATTCAGCTCAGTCTGTTTGATCTGAAGGTTTTTCGAACATGGAAAATCATCAGCTCGAAACCTGCTCCTCAAGAGACTGTATCTTTGAGGAGGCATTTCAATCAGTACTGCTTACTGAAGCATTACATGTTGTCATATTTTGTCACAAGTTTAAAGATTGACACTATATGGATATTATTATCAAACGTGGCAGGTATTTCTTCCCCTTGTTTAGTGCCAGAAGTGTCTTGAGTTTGAAAACAAATCCCTTCAGGTGTTTTGTGATTTACCAAAACCCAGACAAACTCTCATCCTCGCAGTGAAAAACATGGTGTTCCTGTGTAGGAGCAGTGACGACTGTGGAAAATAATTTCGGCACAAACAAGATTAATGAGGCTTTTTCGGAGCTTTGAAAAGCAAACACTGTCAGCATCTCAAATTCTAGTTCAAGACAAAGACAGCTCAATTTCAATGACTTTTATTAAATAATAACTCCTCAAACAATATAAAGTGCAGGCATGAAACAAACTCTCACAATTTACTTAACATCTTTCTTTTTTTTTTAAACGGTTAGTGTCTGTTTATCATCTGTCATGTCGGTCCAGTCATGATTCATGAAAACTGAAATACAACAGATCATACAGAGGATGGACAGTTGAAGCTACAATCTGTGACTTCAGATCCACATGGCAACGAAAGGTTAGAAATATATTAAAAGGGCCAATTCACGCAAATCACAAATCCATATTTTTCAACTTCCAGTTTTACATGACCAGGTTATGTAATTCATCATCATAGACTCTAAATAAAGATGGACAATGCACCTCCACTTCATCCCACTTAACAGAAATTAAGCCAAAATATCCCAGATATGGTGGCTGCCATCATTTGGAGCCAGAGCCTGCAGAGCAGCGATCAGGGAATGAAAATGTGGTCGTGGGACCTTGCAGTCACATGCGCTGGACCAATCACAAGTCAGTCCCAGCGGTCAATCATAACGTTGTTCAACCTCACTCTAGCATTATTTTTGGGACTCATCATGTCGTCCATCTTTAAATACAGTTCATGTTAGTCATAGTTTTATTTACTGAGGATCATCCAGTGTAGCATATTTAACCTAAAGAAAATCACATATGTTTGTTTTAGCCTGAATAGCACTTGCCACAGTCAATTTCATAAGCATCCACAAAGCTGCTTAGGAATCATAGAAAAGAATATTTCAAGCAGATTTATTTTTGGTCACATTTCTTTGCTATCAAATAAATTCAGTGACAGTTTTCTGTACGTTCACTGGTACTTCAGTATAATCATAAAGTAGCTAAATGACAAATTGTTAACAAATACAGGATAAAGACCACGGCTATATTACACTTTCTGTTTATTACGGGACCCTGAAAAGCTAAAATTTGAATTTGTGACTGGTGATGATGACAAGATCTCTGCAATGAAACCAACATGGCTTAAACATTACAGATTAATATGTCGGTTTTCATTTTCTCAATTTAGTCTAAAACAATTTAAATATTAAATTTACAATAATTACCAATGTGAGAAAATGAGCTTGACTTTAGTTTCATACATAAAGGGAAAATAATCTGAATCAGATTACTTTTTTTGTGATTTGGTTGAAATTAACTTTTAACTTTACATCTTAAAACTAAAACATACTTAAAACTCTCAAACATGACATGAGAGAAAACTTCAGCAGCTCTGCCACAAAACAGACAGTTTGTTGGTTTTAAGTTTCCACGTCTTGTTCGCAGACGAGAATCTTAAAACTGACACCAAAAATAAATCAGCTTGGAAATGTTGAATTAACAGTTTGTGGTCTCAGTTAGTGATTGGATTGTTTTCTTTTGCAGCCCTACTTTGTGATTTAGACAGAAATCTAACATTTTTATATATAAATCTTGCTTAGTTCAGCTTTCTGTTTAATTTAAATAATTATAGTAGAAAAGGAAGAGCAAAGTCAACAAATGGAAAGTAAAAAAAAAAAGAAGTAAAATCATACTTTAAAGTGCTTGTAGCAAACATCAACTGTGCATGCATCTCCATGACTATCAATGATGTTATGTTTATGTGAAGACTGGCGTACTAACAGTGATAGAAAAGTTGTACAAAAACAGTAGAAAGCAAAGAAGTGGCCTTATATAAAGATATTATACTCTATACAACGAATTAATAAAGTTAATCTAAACTCTAATATCATTATTATGGTCAAATAATAAACATTATTTGTGACATGGCTAGTCCAAGAGTTGATCATCGAGAATAAATACACACCCAACCACACACACATTAACTCCCACGCACACATTAACTCTCACACACACACACATGATCTAGGCTCAGTCCAGTTGGTTAAACTGCCTGACTTAAAGACCTATGAAAGAACAGAACAAGACAAAGACACTTCTCTTGAAAACACTCAAGTGGCCCCTGGTTGGATCCGTCTGTCATGATGAGTGAACTCTTACCAGAAGGTTTTTCCTTCTGCTCGGAGCCAACACTTTAATTAGTGTCTAAAAAACAGCAGAGGTGACAGTCAGGCAGCTCACGTCGCACCCTGGGGAGATCTGTGGATCCTTCGGGAAGGAAACAAAAGAAAACTACATGAAACAATTATTTGATTCTCATGCTTTATCATCTATGACCTACGAAGATGTAGAGCTGAAACTGAACATATATATTTTGTTTTCTTATATAATCCTAATTTATTCAATCTAAGGCAGTAACGTGGGCGCACACAAAGTTCACGCTCATGTGCGACAGATTCCCAGTGACAGGTACACAGATTTAAGAGTGAGAGACAAGCACGGCATTGCATTGCTCAATTGCCACTATGAGGTCTGACTGTCTGCGTGGCTGGTAAAAATGTTATTTTTTTGCGGGAGTGTGAGCGAGCACCAGCAAATCGCACTGCACACAACAAGTGAGACATCTCTTACATTATAATGAATAAATGTAAAACATGTTTTGGTTCATTGTGAAACAGTGGCGGGACAAACTGGAATACAGCAGGCTGCTACCATCTAGATAATTAATGTTTCACACTGTATTTGTCAGATGTAGCCCACAATGAATTAATGAACTAATCAATATTCCCATTTACTCCTAAAATAATTGTTGTGTATTTTCACCCGATCGATTCATCGACAGAAGGTCTGAAAACGACTTTCTACAACTCCACTTGTTTAAGCGAGAGCTATCACATACCTCCAGTGCCCCGCGTGTCTCTGGCGTCATCTCTTGTGATGTCTGGTTACACTGGTGAACGCTTTGTTCTGTTGGACACAAACACATCATCTGGAGATAAATAAACTAACAAATATCATTTTCATGCTCTGATGTTAATCAGATGAATGCAGCATCAGGTCTTCTTCATGTAATCAACTTAAAACTAGACTGTGGTCACAAAACAAACCTGAAACAATCTCCCCTTTAACTCAATTTTCCATAAAACAGATCAGTTTAGTTTTGAACAAATATGAAATTACTGTTTTTCCTTTTCAGATCAGATGATTATCAAGACCCTGAAAAATAACCTCAGATCATATGTGTGTATTTCCTCCTTTTATCATTTATTCTGTTAAAAACTCGTCATTGTTTCTTTTACAAACATCAATGTTCATTTTAATCTGCAGCTGCTCCTCTCACAGGTGCAAGGACATCTTACTGTTTTACACACACACACACACACACACACACACACACATGCAGACACACGCAACTTAATGTGCGTGGAGGATGGCGAATCAACAAAAATCAACAGCCTAAAAGCGCATTACTGCCCCCCAGAGGCCTTGAAGCTCCTCACACAAACGACTGACAGACGTATAGAAAGCCTGTTTCTGACTAACAAGGTTAAAGATCCAGTTACCTTGTGCTCTGTACATCTCATGGAAAAGTTCTCTTCATTGAGGACGCAGCCTAAAAACACAAAGGAGGACACTTTAATAATTCAATTTGTTTATGCTGATTGAGATTGGCGGCCTTCATTTCGCCTGAAAACACACAAACACAAAAAGAAATAATGTCAAAAGTTCGGCTTTTGGAGCTGAACCTTCCTACACACATAAAAAGTGACTCAAGCTTTCAGCACTTTAAATATTTTCAAGGCCTCAGTTGACGCAGGTGGGCAAAGATTTTAACAACAAAAAGAAAACCATAAAAAATATATTTCAAAATAAATAAAGCATCGGTGCAAATAACTTTTTCATTTTGCCTTTTGGCAGAGCAATAATACACCTATTACACCTTTTCTTGACAGTTCCCATCTACTTTTCTTAACTGGGGCTGAGTATCACCACTGATTTCTCAAATCGATTCGATTCCCATTCACAAGGTCTCGATTTGATTTCTGATTCAATGCGATATTGATTCAGTTCAGAAAATGTAATTGTAAAATACCAATTCTGCTTGGATACGAAATAAATTCTCAGAGAACTAAAGCTGTAAACTACAGTAAAATAAATTATATTATTGATCGCAATAATTTGATAAACCAAATAACCATATACCATTTCATACCACTTATATAATGATAATAATATAGCATAATTATGCAAGTACACCCTTTCAAAGTGCAATGACCTAAAGATTATTCATTCTATTATTCATAGGAGCAAGTCATTATGGCATTCATGACTTGCTCCTATTAAATATATACAAAAACTTTGAGGTAAAGTCTGTGTTTGTTATTATGGCATTCATAACTTAAATAAATGTCATTAACACACACACACACCAGCTAAAGATTAGGTGCACAGGTGCCACCACACTCTGGAGCATTGTTAAAGATTAAAATATATATATCAACAAGCAGAAAATATATTTCAGGTTTTAATTTTATCCTAATATTAACTCTAAAGTTGGGCAACATTTGAATTTGATCAATTCTCCTTATCGATCGAACAACAATGTTTTTATCATTTTAAACATTAACTCAAGATATATAATACAAATCAAAATCCTGCAGACATTAAAAAATCTTAAATAATAGAAACAGATAAGTAAACGTACTTCGGCTATTTCAGTATTCTGGTGACAAACATGACTTACACATTATCCACATAGTCAACAAATACACACATCGTCCAGTGGTAGACACAAGAAGCAGAAAAAGCAAATGCGAAAAGGACGATACACTTGAATCAAAACATTTCAAGAAGAAAACAATCTTTTTACAAAAATGTGTGAAATTCTCAATGTTGAGTAAAAACAGACCAAAATATAAGCTGGTAACAGTGTTTGACCACAAAGTGAATGAAAAGAGACCTGGGAGGGGGACGCATTTTTTGGCAAGACAGATTTCATGCAGAAAATTGCATCCCCTGATTTTTTAAGCCAGGAAGACAATTACATGTATGAAATTCTAATTGTGAAGTCAAAACAGCCCAAAATATTAGAACGAGTTGGAGTTTACAAACTACTGAACTCACTTTAACTAATAAACACCAACACGTATCACAAGTTACTAGGACGTGGTCAGTACATAAAGTATAAATGTATAGCCCATATTCACAAATCCCAATTAGTCTCCTAGGGCTTAACAAGGTGCGACATCCTTTCCTTAAAATATTGAAAAATTTGTTATCAAAATTGTGTGTGCGCTCAGTACAACACAGCCAGGACATCAGTGTTAAAGTGACATGTGATTATCAGTCCATGTGTGAAGAGGGACAGAGACGAGCAGACCCACACTCCTGCAGACAGAAGATAAGTTTCCACCAGCAGATTATGATGCTGTGTTTTAACCTCATTGCTGCAGAAGAAGCAACGCCCCATTTATCCAGGAACATAAATATGAATTCATCAGGTTTTTATAAAGATCAGTTCTATGTGTGAGTGATTAAAAAACATCAGAGGAGCAGAGCCACTTGTTGAAAAATCAGCCATCTGCAGTAATATAGAAAATTGTGAAGGTGATACATTGAAAAGCATCGAGATGCGTTTGTGCATTCGAATCGTGATCGAATCGAATCATGAGGCTGGTGAAGATGCAGACCTCTAACCTATAGTCTCTCTCACAGACAAGCAGAGCAAACTGAGATCATTTAAGATAACAGTTTCACGTTGGTCTCTTCCGGTCAACATCTGTATGCATCTGTATAAATGTTTTAAACAATTTGTAATATTTTAGTATACATAAGACTATTAACATCTTCAATTTGAGATTATTGAATTTCAGACATTTTAAGACCTAACAGAAACACTGACATTATTATGAGCAGCAGCAGTTCAGCGAGGAAGCCATCATGTCAGACAAGCAGTGAAGCGTGTTGAATTTAGGAACAGAGCAGAACCGAAGTTTGACATTTAGGATTTTCGGTTCCCAGCTATAATTCTAACACAAACTTTGTCATGAGACTTTCCTTGAAAAAGATCACTTGCTCTCAATGGCTTATCCTTGTATGAACAAAGGTTTGTTTGAATGAATGAATGCTGTACCTGACTGAATGGCACATCTGTAGTGATAGTTTCTGGGACAGCCCTTCTGGAAACAGCCCATTATTGCACCTGTTTGTTGGCAGGTTGAACAAACCTGAGATAGAGAAAAGACCAAGTGAGAAATAAAACAAACACAGCGTCTGTTCTTTCCTATTTATTTTTACAGTGTTGGGTCAGTGAAACTATTTTTAATCCTGATAGAGACTCAAGATTCAAACTTTAAATTATTGTTATTATTTCTTTCATTTTTACTTAAGCACTATAAATAATGTAACTATGATTATTTCATTAAAAAAAGGTGATGGCAGTAACATTTACTTACTAAAAACTAATATTTGAGCAGAAATTGCAAATATTAATGATTCCAGAAACTTAAATGCCAATATATTTATGATGTTCCCCATTTTCTTGCAGACTAAACTGGCCATGAAAACAAACAAAAGTTTGTTTGTGTAACTCACTGCTTCCTGTGCGAGCCGGGCCGCCTCCTCTAACCCGTAGAGCTTTCCTCTGACGAGGAAGACGCTGGCGGACCAGATGCCGCAGTCCTCATGGATCCAGCACTCATCCATATGAAGAGGCAACTTTGGGAGTGAGTCATGGTCACTGTCGAGCGAACATCTGACGGCAGGAGAGCGGTTGTGACCATCACAACCCCCGTCTGAGGAATTTATTGAATGGCTATTAGCGAGTCCATGCGAGTCGTCTTCCTCTTTCTGCTCAGTCCTGCAGCTCTGGCCATTCAGAGACGAAGTGGTGGAATAGTACGGGCCGTGAAGGTCCCCGAGCCCCATGACGTTGGCCGTCTGACCACACAGGCTGCATGACAGTGTGGCCTGACACCTGCTCTCTGAGCCGGGCCGACCCAGCTGGAAACAGGAAGTGCTGGGAACAAATCCAGACAAAGACATGGCGGCTGTCCGCTGCTGTCTCCCTCGGCTGCTCCGCACGGTCGCCTCCTCTTCTTGATAGTTGACAACCGTGCACATCCTGTGCGCCATGTGAACGAAGGGACAAAACCTGTCAGATTTCTTGTCCTTTTTCTCCCCTTTGACTTTTGCATATTTAAGCATGATTTCTGGCTCTCTAGGAGAAAACAGAGCAGAGGGTCCAGTCTGAGTTTGTCTTTTTCTCTTTCGTCTGGTGACAGTTTTTTTGTTTCCTGACACACTCCTGCAGGATGAGCTCTTTTGGTCCTGCTGTGGAGAGATTCTGAGTTTTTGCTTCTGTTTTGTTCGACTTAACGTTTTTGTTTTGTGAATGGTGAGTGGCTTCTTTTGCTTGATGCATTTTGTGTACGAAGCTTTAAGGCGAGGCTCCGGCGCCCTAGGAGGGGATTTCCTCTCTGTCCGAGCTTCCACATCAGACTCGTCTGAATTACTGCTCACTCTTTGGGAAACATTTGGCTGTGACACCGACTCGTCTACCTGTAGGCTTGACGACCTCACCGCGAACTCCATCATATCATCTGAATCACAACTTTCATTGTAAATACCCACTGCGTCGTTTTTGGCCTGTCTCCTTAAACTGTGCCGAAACACACCATAAGTGAACTGGGGCGTGTCAGACAAAGATTTTCTGATCCTGTTGCTACGGCGTACTTCTTTAGGTAGGGTTAGGTGAGGGGGAGTCTTTTCCCCCTCACTCTGAGGTGGAGTTGGTCTCATCGTGCTCTTCTTACAAGACAGGTTTTTCTTGTAAGGAAAGTTGCAGCTTTTTTTCTTGTCATTAGTGACTGAAACTTCGATAACATCGCTGTCATCACTAGTAATATCAACAGGAGATTCAGCAGGGTTGCCGTAGACGGCACTGAGGTCTGACAGGAGGACGACGGGCCTTGTGTGATGAACAGGAATGTCGACTGAGCTGTCTGAGGAGTCTTCTGAGTATGAGCTGTCAGGGCTGGGCGAACTCAAAGGCTGAGGTAGGTGATAGCAACCTCTCCCTTCATCCAATGAAGACACAGCCGGCGACAGAGGCTCCACAATGTGCCTCACACCATCTTGGATGAACGGACTGCATAAGAGTGGCTCCTTCGCAGAGGAGACAAGGAAAATAACATCAGAGCCGCTGTCGCTCTCCTCTCCGCCACTGCTTTCAGGAACTGGGCCGCTGATCTGGTCGGGCTCGTAAAAACCCGGATGCCACAGGTTGCCATGAACTCTGTCATGGTACAGATCGAGTCCTGGAGCGAGGGTGGAATTCATGTAGTTACCTAAAGCCTCAGATCCCTGCTCCATGTCTCTGCAGTGGACGGGTGCTCCTGGCTGCGTGGAGAGAGGATTGAAGGATGACGCTGCTCTGGATCTGTATGAGGAGGTGATGTCTGCGCTGCAGCTCGGCGGCCGTCGGTGGTACCACTCCGGCTTCTTCGCCAGGTCCATGGCTTCAGTGTGGCTGCGGGTCAGGGGCTTGTAGCTCTTTGACAGGTCCATTGCCATGAGAGATGGATCCTGTGAGGACACTTCCATCACTGCAAAACACAAATATTAACATTATTGTGATGTACCATCTCATGATGCTTTCTTATAGACGGATTATGAGAGATTATGTCCCTGGAGATTATTTTTCCACTAAATGATAGATTCTATAAATCACTGATCATTTTAAAGCTGTAACCCTGACAGCAACATCTTTCCTAGAGCTGCAATGATTTGTTGACAGAGAAAATCTACTTTGGTTTGTTAGTCACTTCAATTTGCTGCTTTGCTTTTTGGTGATAGTAGGATTAAAAATCATTGAGTTTCAGACTCTTGATTAGACAAGGATGTACTTGAATGAATGACCATGAATAACTTGCCTTATACAATTTGAATTAGTTGTTCTATTAGTTATGAATTATTCATTTTTGCAACATTAATATTTAACTGTTTAGAAATTACACTTCCCTATGAATGTTTTTCTTACGATAGTGCTAATATAACTAAAACGACAATAAACATCTATATCCTGAGTCCGAATCAATTAATTGATAAATCATTTGACAGAAAAACGACACATAATAATACATTGATAATAATTCTTGACATTTGCTGATTAATTGTCCCTCAAATTTCTTTACTTATCATTATAAAACAGTGCAAAACACACAACTTATATAAAAAATTACAATACACAAAAATATTAAAAAACAATATAAATATTAAAAAACAATATAAATATTAAAAAATTATATTTAAATTGGTTCAAAATAAAAATTGAAACCTGATAACACACAATAATACAGAGAATAAAAAATAATACCCTCAGTTGAGTTGTTCATTTTTTCATCAATCAACTAATCGATTAGGTGCACATCAAACAGGTAGGCCCGCCTGTATTTCCCTCCATGAGTGATGTCAACGGTAATAAAATACCATGAATGATAAAACCCTGAGCAGCACATGCAGCCTGCAATAAAAAGTGGGTCAAAGTGAAACCGTACCCCTCTGGTGACTGCGGTTCGGATGGTCGACCCCCGCGCTGCAGGATGTCCCCGTGCCCCTGAAACAGCTCTGGTAGACGGGTTAGCTAACACACCTCTCCGGGCCCATCGTCACCAGCACTGGATGTAAACAAAGGCAGCGGCGGCCCGGGCTCATGCTAGCAGGCTAGTTAGCCTCAGTCCGGCTCAAGCTCATTCAGGACGGAGACGAAGCGCGACGCGACACCGAGCGAGGAGCAGTTTTAAATCGGGCCCACAGGTGTAAACAGGCTCCTGGTTAGTGTTGGTATTTTAAAGTTGTCATCATGGACACCGTCTTCCTGCACTGTCAAGTTACAGCGAAACAACATGGAGGGTACCGGAAGACAACCACGTGCCTTCAAAGTAAAAGCTCGACGTCTTCTTGTCTAACAACAACTACCATTACTACTTCTTCTACTACCACTAATACCACCACTACTATTACTACTACTACTTCTACTACTACTATGACCAACATCATTACTACTACCACTACCACTACCACTACTACTACTACTACTACTACTACTACTAATAATAATAATCATGTATTCTGTTTACAATGTGCATAATATTATTGTGTTTGTATTGTATCTTTACTTATGTATCACTTTTATTACTGAGTTTGTGATGTATTTTTACTTTGTCACTATACTATTTGTAAAAATTATGATTTCTTCTTCTACTTATAATAAAATGTTGCTGCATGCATGTGGTACTGTGAACTATATCATACTGTGGTTAAGTATTTAGAAAGAAACCTGATTAAACCTGAGTAAAATGTTATATTTTGCAAAAAAGTTGATTGTGACTCCTTCTCCATTGCAGAATGTTCCACAAAACAAAGTTGATTTATATCCGTCGAAGCTATGAGATCTTTTCTCTCATGTTCTCAATGAAGAACAACATGTGCCAACTACTCTGTTCTTCTCTTCTTTATGTTTTCCAAATGTGACTAATGTGCTGCTGAGTCCTGTTTGATCAGATCTGACTCTGGTTGTATTTATTGTCTAGTCTTTGCCAAGTTCACTGTCACATCAGAATGCTTCTTTTTTGTGGTTTGCTTTGCTCCTGATCTTCTGCTAATTCATTTCTTTTGATTCGTACATGTGCTGGTGTCTGGAAACACTCTCCATCTATTTTGTCACAGTCTAGTTGGTCTGGTCTGAGAATGACTATAATTTTAAAAGGCTAATGAGGAACCTGAACTTAATCAGAACTAACAACTAAGAGCATCTTCTTCTTTTTCTTCTCACAGTATAGCTCCCCTGTTACATTACTCTACCAGTGGGTGCAACCACCAAAGACTCTTTACATCTTCTACTAATGTACATTTCCACTATGTTTTAATGATCTACTGCTGCTACTGTTATAATAATGATAACTATGTGTGTATTTTCTGCCAATTTAAATCATAAAAACATTATTTTGGACAATAATTACAAGTTTTTGACAATTTTAAAGTCAAACTTGAGCTAGTTGAGTCTGTCTTTAAAACAGCAGTTGTGTCATTATATATTAGATCAACTTTGATTAAATAACATTCATATAAAATACCACTGGGTCAAAACAAACTTTGAAACTCAGTGCTGACAGTATGTGACCAACTGATTTTGGTGTTTAAGTTACTCAACATATGCAGGTAGTGAATAATGTATGTTTAACTTTAACTTTACCTACAATATGTGTCTTATACAGCATATGGCATTTTTTAAACATTTCTTTAAATTCATTTCTTAATTTGTTTTCAATCTCAATATTTTATTTCATTTAGTATTTTTGTACATTGCAATGGAACATGTTACATTAAAAACAGGTTAAAAACCTGTCTCTGATAACCCTAATCAACCTGACGTGTAGCATGATGACAAACAACAACACAAAGAAACAGAACATTATTGGTTTAATCTGCCAAATTCAATTAATAAACATTTCGAATTAATTACGTTGAAGTGTAGAAATATAAATTACAGTTTGTGTTTGATGGATAAAGTTACCTGCAGGAAACAGGTTTAATTTAAACTAGGGCTACGTTGTAGCACTAACGGGCCCGAGCACAGGCATTTTGAAGCCTGTTGCGGTTAGTGGAGAGCGCGATCAATGACCAAGCGCACGTCTCTGCGTTGCATGCGTTTTGCGCACTGCAGCAAGGACAAACGCTTCACTTCCTGCCTCCGTCACGCGATGTCGATCCTTGCCTGCTAATTGCTCATTACGGTCCACGCCATCAATTGCACATCACACTGTGAAAATGTTATGTAAATTGAATGATAGTTGTAAAACAAAGCTTATTTCCTGTTGCCAGTAGGTGGCGCCATCAGTATTATTACATACAGACTAATAGATCTGTTCAAGTAGGGGCTCTGATGTAGCGTGAGCAATTTTGTGTCAATTGGACAATGTTACAACAACTTAATTATCACACTGATCAATCGGTGGCGCTATGACCCTGCACTAATATTAATATATGGAGCTGTTCAGGTCAGGATTGTGATCATAGGTCAGTAGTTCGGGGCCGGTTGGATAATGCAGAGTGGATTCACAAAGTACTTCCTGTTTCATGGCGAATCAGTAGGTGGCGCTATGACACTGAGGAAATATTGACACATAGAGCTGTTCAGGCTTGGACTCTGATCATGAGACAGAAGTTTGGCGGTGATAGGACAATGCACAGTTGAGTTATGACAACATTGTCTCCTTTGGCGAAGGATGATCCTTCGCCGCACCTCAATGTTTACACGGTTTGAGGAAATGTCACAATTCTGACCATGGTCCAATGACTTGACTGAGCTCTTTTGAGCTGCATATTGTAAAGGAGCCAGGAGCCGTTCATCAAAGTATAAAACATGTCACTTCCTGTAGCCAGCAGGAAGTGAAGCGTTTATCCTTGCCGCAGTGCGCAAAACGCATGCAACGCGGAGACGTGCACTTGGTCATTGATCGCTCTCTCCACTAACCGCAACAGGTGATTTTAAGTCATGATTTCTGTGTAGATGTCATCAGGCCGGGACTCTTGTCTTACATGTCTAGTTTGGACTCGATTGGACCAAATATGTCAGAGATACAGAACCTCGTGTTTTGATGGCGTGTAATCAAACTTTGATGCCACGCCACGGTCACACCGTGTGATGAAATCATATATACCGAGGTAGTTTATATCTCCATCTTGTTGAGATGACATTCCCAGAAGTTGAAGTTGATCTGATGAAAGCCCTACGACAAGTTCATCAGAGTAAAATTGTAGAAAATGGCCAAAATGGCCACCAAAGCCAAAATGGCGGGCTTCCTGTTTGGTCTAGCATATCTATCCAAGAGACTTTTTTGTTTGTCATGAAAAGACACATGTCCCTATCGATTTTGGTAGATGTCGGCCAATTGTAGTGCCGGGGCTGCCCTTTAGGACAAAGAATGTGCATTTAAGTAAATTTCACTCAATTCATTTAAACCGGACTACTCAGTTAAGTTGAGAAAAAACTTTATGCAGCTAACTTGCTTAAATTATGAATACATACACTTTAATTGTTGTGTATAGTGTATACATGGTTGAATGTTGGTTTTCTTACTCATTTTGAGTTGGAATTACTCATCAGGTTTTACAGTGTGATTTAGTCATGGCTTAGTAACACACTGAGCCCACATTGCTTCTATAATGGAAGTTGGTGCGGACGCTAAATGTACAGTAACATGATGTCTTCTTCCAGGCAAAGCTGTCGTTCTCTCTGAACATCATCAGCTTCTTCTGGTCAGTTGCAGCGTTCGCTATCAGCTTGATCGTCTCACTAAATCCATATTATGACCCGGTCAGTGTCACGGTAAAGGAAACACCACTGACCTCGACTGAGGGAAATACAAAATATATGTGTTTTCACTTCCAATAATCTCTTGAACTCTTGAACTTTTCACAGGTGTTCACAGGAGTCAATGGGCTGATAATGAGTCTGCTGGTTGTTGAATGTTTCCTCGCCCTGTTCTTGATCTACTGGTTAAGTAAAGCTGTTTGCAGGCAACACTTCAACACTTTGGTATGTTTTTTTCATTGCAGCTACTTTTGTTTTAGTTGAATAAAGTATAATGTAAATTCTAATGGTCTTTCTTTCTCTGCAGCCCATCATACTGCTGAAACATGGAGACTGAAATAAAAGACTTGATGGAGCTCAACACACCAACCGACCATGTTTAAACTTTTAACTTCCTGGTTGTATAAAAAGTGCATATCAGCCCATCAGTGTAGTTCAGTATATCCCTGAGCGCATGCTGTAAAAAAAAGCTACTTCATAATAACCTAATGCTTTTGGTTTTTACAATTACATGTTTTATTGTCTTTTTAAAAAATCACATCCATGTAAATAAAAGAAACATAAAGGACAGAGAACACTCTTAGATCATATCTGAAACCTACATATTCCACACGGTCTCTGTTAAATGACTTTAGATTGATTATTGATTCCTGTGGTAGCCTGTGTGTTCTGCCCCCAAAAAATGTAAAGACTTAAAGATGTGTCTTAAGATTTCAGTGACCCACTGTGGATCTTCTGTTTAGTATTGACTCACATTGTGTACTTTATAATGACTTGATTTTAAAACAAAATCTGGCTTGTATTCCTAGATTTTATTTCATTTGACTTTATATTTGGCTTCAGATTAGTGAATTACTCTGGACGGGTTTTATCTCGTTTAAAAAAATCAAAGACTCTCAAGTTGACAGATACTGTAAATTTTGATTAAATACCTTTTCAATTCTTTATCCATGAATTTCTCTCATAGACAGACAGAATGTTTTTTTGATTGTGGTACATTTCCTACCAACTATAAATTGAATATTTTACGTTCTTAATAAATTTGCTTTGAAATACTGGTGGGAGCATACAACATGTCCACCAGAGACATTGTGGGGATGGAGCTTTAGAGGCCTAAGCTGAGGAATGTCAGACCTCCACCTCCTACACCACCAGGGTTTGCAGATTCTGTGGAGTCATTTAAAAAAAGTCATGACATTCGTTTTTTAAGCAGGCCTTTGGGTAATTGATGTGCACCAGGTCTGTCTTTTATGCTCTTTACTGGTCTCTGTATTCTTTTCCTGTGTGTGTGTGAGTGTGTGTTTTCTCTTCTGCACTTTGTATGAGCGTGTCTGAATTTAAGGCCTTAAATATGTTAAAATATTACGTGACAGGTCTTCAATGTGTTTAGGTAGATCTTAATTATTTTAACATTCATCTAATGCTGCTTCTGTTGCACTTGAAATCGGTTTCTTAAGAGAAATGTTTTAGCGACACACAAAGTTTGTAATGTCTTCATGTGTTAACTCTTTCTCAGTGGTACAAGGTATTAGGATGCTGTAATAAAACAACAAACAAGACCAGCATGGAACTGATGATTGATGTACACACCAGGCCCAGCTGTGGGAAATACTACAGATACCTATTCTCTCTGCCTGTAGTTCATGAGATACGAAGCATTTCTCTACTTGACTACTTCGCCTTATCTTCAATTATGATATTCCTTCATATCTATTTGACATAGGTCTTAAACTTTGTTCATTATGCTATTTGAAACTACTTTGCATTATGCATTATGCTAAAGTTTGTAATTGAACTTGTTGAAAGCTGCAGTAACTCTGTGTCAGTGGAACTGGACCATCTGACAGCCACTCAGTCATGCAGTGACTTTCCACATCCTCTAGATGTAGCTGTTGTCTGCTTTTTTGCTGTCGTTCGTCACTCATGTCTCAGTCTTTCCCTTTCACACACACAGCAGTACAGCCACATAGAGGTTTCTGAACCAAAGCTAAAAATCCACTGTTATACGTTCAATGTATTTTGTTATCTTGCAAAGAGAGATCATGATGACTGGATGAAACAAAAAAGTATTTATTCAACAGCACATACAACTAGGGCAACGTTGTAGCACTAACGGGCCCGAGCACAGGCATTTTGAAGCCTGTTGCGGTTAGTGGAGAGAGCGATCAATGACCAAACGCACGTCTCCGCGTTGCATGCGTTTTGCGCACTGCGGCAAGGATAAACGCTTCACTTCCTGCGTCCGTCACGCGATGTCGATCCTTGCCTGCTAATTGCTCATTACGGTCCACACTATCAATTGCACATCACACTGTGAAACTTTTATGTAAATCGAATGATAGTTGTAAAACAAAGCTTACTTCCTGTTGCCAGTAGGTGGCGCCATCACTATTATTAAATACAGACATATAGATCTGCTCAGGTTCTGATGTAGCGTGAGCAATTTTGTGTCAATTGGACAATGTTACAACAAAGTAAGATGGATTTTAATGGAAGAAACCTGAGGAAGACGTGATACTATTGATCTTTAATGAATTCATCAGTGTGTCCCCAGTCATTAGAATATTCCTCTGTGATTGACTGATTCCTCAGTTTATGCCCAGATGTATCTAGCACTGTGTGATAAAAACCACACATGCTCCTAAATTCTCTGAACTGTCAAAGATAAAGAACAAAGAAATCAGTATAAAACTACAGAATTTGTCTGATTCAGGTTTGAAGTCATTGTGGTTCTGTATTTTTTTTTTTCTTCAGCACAACTGGGTGCCTAGAAGACCCGACCAGGGTCCGAAAACCATCGAGCAGATCCACAACCTGGCAAAGATTGAAGAGCAGGAGGAGAAGAGAAGAGTGCAGCAGCTACTGCTCTCCAAGAACACCCAGAGATGGCCAGGTCAGGCCTGCAGTCTAATTCCTCTTTAAGGCCACTTTCACAGTCGTTTGACTCCACTGTATTTCCCGTGAACTGATTTTAAACCTATATTTCCCTGTTTTTTTTTATTTTTTATGTGTGGGTGTGTCTCCACAGATCCAAGGGAGCAGAGAGAGCAGAGAGAGCAGAGAGATCAGCGCGTACAGAGAGAGGAGACCTGGTACACTGTGCCCATGAGGAAGAACCGCAGGACCATCGACCCCAACGAGATCCCAAAGATCTCCAAGGTGAGACAAGCTGTCAGAGGCTGTGAGGAGTGTACAAACACTGCATACAGGAGACTGCACACGCTCCTATCATTTGAAGCTGCTATTTACTTTCTGTCCCTCTTAGTTCATTTGCTTATATTTGTACATTGGAATCACAAAGACAATGACAAACAATTACCATGTGGTAACTGGTCGTGTTCCATGGAAACTTAAGCCGTTGTCAGACATGACCTCCGGGGTAAAATCCGGAGAATTGGCTACACACTTCAAACATTTAAATTACTTGAGCTGAAATTTTGATTAATGATAGTTTGATCTGAGAGATTTGAAATGTTAATTTGAATTAAAGTTGGAACCTAAAGCAGAGTCAGGACTTGTTAAGATGCTGCCGTACAATCAGAAACATATATTTTATGATTTATACAGATATTGGTAAACAAGTTCCTTAGATTTTATACTGAACATTGTTATAACTGATAAAAGACTCACAACAGGGGCATTTGTGTCGATTTGTAGATTAATCATTAACAATGTTGCACAGATCAGAAGTTGAGCTGGATTGAGTTGAATCCAACTAAAATATCATATTATTTTCTACTTAAATTTTCTCAGAACCGTCACTAAATGTCTTCATGCTGCCTCCTCACGCCCACGATTTCACGCCCTCAACTCAGAGTAAATCAATTCAACGATATACATAATGATATGTATAATGAGTTTAATATAGTAAAAATTAATCACAACAAGAGAAGCTGAATATAGTAGGTTTTTGTGAAATCAGCAGTCACCTCTGAGTAGAAACTGATCACAGACAACGTGAAAGGTTGTGTGGCTCATTCTTTGTGCCTGATGGTCTGTGCTGAATCTGCAGGCTGTTTTGAAAACTCCGTCTCGGTCGAACATCGGCAGCTTTGTAATTAAGATAAAGTGGTGAGGTCGTTCTTCGCGTTGTGACAAGTTCGTCTCGTGTTCATTAAATGTTTTTCCATTTTAGTGTCAGACTTCCTCGTCGGTGGTTTCTGTTCTCTGGCTGGAAAACCGTACATAGGGTTAGGGTTAGATAACTCGGGTCACATAACTGTTTATGATTAATCCTTGGAATCGTCACAACCGGGCTGTTTGTACAAACTCTCCCTGCTCCCATCTGATCTGCATTACTGTAGTTTACATGTTCGGCAGTGCAAAGGTGGCACAAAGGATTTATGAGGTACTGCAGAATAGAAAGAAAAGAGACTTTTTGGGATCGCCACCTGCTGGATGCACTCTGACATGTTTCAGTGTAGAACAGGGAGCACACTCGTTCACTAAGCTGTTGGGTCACCTCATGTTTACAAAATAAAACGTATGGTATGGATGCAGTAATGTGGCTGGGACTTGTCCTTGATTAACATTGGGCATTGCAGAATTCAGCCCCTGCTTAGGAAAGAAGCTTAGTTCTCCCTCTGCTCGACATTTTGAGAACATAGAAGAGTGGCAATCTTTACCTGTAGATTTCAGTCTAAACCTCTATTGTCATCTGTAGTTTTTATTGCTGGAAATGTGACGAGTGATCATAACCGCTTCTCTTTCTGCAGCCTCAAATGGACGAGAAGATCCACTTGGGCCCCCGGGCTCAAGTCTCATGGGTGAAGGGCAGCAGTGGAGGAGCCAAGGCCAGTGACTCAGGTGAGGTCACACCACATGACTTGTAAAGCTGTCGGGTCACTGTGCAGTTCACACTACATGACCTGCTGTCCTGTGATCGGGAGTCTTGCAGCTGTTTAGAGTTCAAACTACAAGACTGATCGATGACAGGGCGTCACACACTTCACAATGTTTCGACTGTTCCGCTCTGTTTAGCTGTAGTTGTCACTGATTCATCTAAGATATTAAGCCTGTTAGAAATCTGGGAGTCTGATAGTCTTTCAAATCTATTACATTTTACAAAAGAATTCATTTTTTTATGTTCTTAAAAAGGTTTTAAATTTAACTTGATGAAACCCTGATATAAAACAGAGTGAGGTGAAGCAGCTTCCTCTAAATGACTGGACCTTGACTCTGATCATCCACAATCGTTACTTTTCACTCATCTCTCTTGTAACGTTTTCTCTCTGTAACAGAACTACCACGCACAGCGGGCCCCAACCGTTTCTCAGTGCTGCAGCCCCCCCCTCACCTCAACCCTCCACCAGTCATCCACAGAACCCAGACTTCGACGCCTGGAGAAATCTGGGAAGGTATAAGATGACAACGCTGTCTGATTTAAGGATCCTGTTGGTGTTTGTAGAGATTGTCCCTGTGATTCTGATATTTATCCCTCCTGTTAGCAGGATATTTAAAACTCTGATTAACTAGTTTTCATTGAATTTGAAAGAAATTAGTTTTGTAATTATGGTTTTGTTTTGCTTCTGTTTAGGTCAGAGATAATAATTTGTAGTAGCAAGTTTAGGTTCCAAATTGATTGAAAAGCTTGATACTCAAGAGTTCCTCATTTCCACTGACATCCTTCCTGACTTTTTGTTTGTTCGTCCCCCGTCAGTCGCAGCAGTACAGGCAGAGAGCGCAGCGAGAAGCCGCTGATCTCTGCGCCGCCATCGTCTCGGCCTGGTCCGTTCACCAGTGGAAGCGGTTCAGAGGAGCTGCGGGAGAGTGAAACCCCAGAGGAGCCGCGAAGAGACTGGAAGCGAGAGGGAGCCAAGCCCCGGAGACCGAGGGTCACCGAGGTCAAACCTGAGCCAGAGCTCAGCAGAGTCCGAGAGCCTGGTGAGACGCACGGTGCTGCCCAACACCGGACAGACATGGCGATAATACGGACACATTCACTCTCTGCCATTACACACACTGTTGTGTCTGTGGTTGTTTATTTGCCTCGACAGTGAAACCTGAGCCTGTTGTCCTGACGATACAGAGACCTGCTCGGTCTGAGGAGCAGATTGAGAAGACGTCCAAGTCCATCATCGAGGAGTTCAGGAACAATAAGGATTTCAAGGTGCTAAGATCCACTCAACTGATAACTGATTTTTATTCACACCAACAAACGGCTGCTTATAAGAATATTAACGATGACATGTTTACTGCGTCCGTAGATTAATTTATGAATCAGATCATTTGGTCTTTAAATAAATTATTTCGTGGGGCAACCTGATGGTGAAGGCACCACATAGATATACATGCTCTCAAGCAGCAGCTCTCCTGTTTGACCACCATTTAGTCTCATACCCCTCCTCTCTCCCTACTTCACTATTTGTTTATGGCCAAAGGGGTGTTGAACATCTCTTTTTCTCGCTCCTTGCGAGTTCAACATACCCAGGATATCTTTCTGATATCCTTAACTGAACTTAACCTAACTATCGCAACCGCGCAACAGTGTAGAGAGAGAGAGCGAGAGAGAGGGGAGGGAGGGAGGGATGGAGGTTGTCACAAGATAAATGTGTAAATTATCTATCCCCATTCCAAACAAATATTTAATTTCATAAGATAAAGGGAAGAATAAAAGTATTAGTCTTGAACATGCGTCTTTGTTTTCTTGCAGGAGGCTGTCAAGTGTGTGGAGGAACTTGATCAGGGCTCTCAGTTTCACATCTTCATCCGCGTCGGGTTGACTCTGGATCGCAGTCAGATCACACGGGACCACATGGGCCAGCTCCTCTTCCAGCTGGTGCAGAAGGGAATCCTGCCCAAACCCCAGTTCTACAAAGGGTCAGTTCCCCTGCTCAGTTCTACTTAAGAGTTCATTTCAACCCGTGTGGAGAAAACAATAGTAAATAGATTTAGTTGATGTTGTCCAGCCATTTATCTTCCTGTTAATTATTTTCAAAACCTATAAACATGTCGATACGAGAAAAAGAGAGAATGACTATTACAATTTTCAGTGGTTTTTGGTTGTTTCTAAAAGTCCATGGATGCTTTTTCTAGAAAGGACTGTTTTTACATCTAATTTCTTATTAACTTTAAAAGACCCAAACAAGTTAAATCAAATAAAAAAACTTCTTCTGTCCCTTTACTGTGGCCAATTTCCAGTGTATTTTAAAATACCTTAAAAGAAAACCACTGTTTGGTTTCTCCTTATTATTCTGTTCTTACAAATTCATCAACAACTCCCAAACTTTGAGTAACATCAGGTATAAAGAAGAAGTAAATTGCCAAAGATCCATTGATTTCTTTCGGGAACATGTAAATTGAGTATAAGAAATCATTTTCTTTTTGCTCAATAATTAGACGTGGTCCGTTTTTCGGAGCAGCTCATTTTTCTAACCACAACATCCTTGTTTCTTTTCCCAGGCTTGCAGACATGCTGGAGCTTGCGGACGACATGGCCATCGACATTCCCCACATCTGGCTGTACCTGGCCGAGCTGCTCTGCCCTGTGCTGAAGGAGGGGGGCTTCTCTATGAGAGAGCTCTTTAGGTACGAGACACCCTCACATGCTCATGGAGCCCATATGGGTGAAATCAAGTGAAAGTCGGTGTCCAGGAAAGAACCTTTAATCGGATCTTGGAGGCCAAACTACTCTAGCTGATCATTTTAGTCATCTGTCTCAGAAATAAGAAGAATAACCCCCTGAAAAGGCCACAAACGTGTTGACAGTGATGAACTCGGCTCTAAACTAAGCTGTGTGTGAAGTAAAGATATGTTCAGACTTTTAAGATTTATTTTAATTTCTGTCATGTTCTGTTTGTTCACAGTGAATTAAGCAAACCTTTGCTTCCTGTGGGAAAAGCTGGGATCTTAATCTCTCAAATACTGCACATACTATGCAAACAAATGGTAAGAAACACTTTTCTTGACTCTTTTTTCCCCTGTTACCTGTTCTCATTATGAAGCAGGTGGATTATAACCAGTGACTCAGCTGCAGATATAATGTAAATATACATAGATTATTGACTTGTACAGAATCTATATTGATAGTGTTATTGTTGCACTGCAACAGAGTTCACTGTAGCATTTTTTGTATTATTCATTCAGTGTTATTATAATTCTGTTATAATTATTATAAACCAGTAAAATGAAAAATCGCAATGAAATCAACAAGGCTGATTTGCTCTTTTGATTTGAAGCAAATATTTTTCTCATTCATTAAGTAAGTTTATGAATTAAATGTTTCTCCCTGCTGTAAATTAGACGTAATTAAAAAAGACATTTCAGAGCATTGGTTTGTGACGTTGTCCTGTCTCGTCTCCACAGAGTCATCGAACTGTGGCTTCTTTGTGGGGGGAATCAGGCCTCAACTGGACTGACCTTCTGCCGGAGGAAGAGGACGTCCAGGCTTTCATCTCACAACAGGTCAGTGATGAAGGTCAACGCTCATCAAGGGCCAAGATATATCACTGGGAGAAAACCCTCAGTTACCATCGATCAGCTGTTTGAAGACTGTTTAACTAATTGAGATAAATAAGACCTTTTAAGTTTTTAATTGTTTCCACGTCGTCTTTCTCTTCTGTACTTCCTCACGATATCAATGTTGTCTCCACTCAAACAGAAACTCCAGTTTATTCAGGCGGACGCCTCCAGCTCCGAGGCGACTCTGTCCGAAAGAATCTGGTCTCCCGAGAACGGTGAGGCTGAGATGGAGCCCATGAGGAACGGAGCCGGCCACACCTCAGAGACGGAGAGCAGCGACAGCACACAGAAGCCTGAGGGACTCCCTGCAATCAGTGCCGTGGTGCTAGACAAGGTATGTTATAGATTCATAGACTGTTAGACAAAAGTATTACACTGTGATTAAACCTATTACAGCAGAGGGTTAATAAATCAATGAATGGAAATGTCCAGACAGTTTCCTTAGCAGACGGCAAACTCTCTGAATGTGACTATAAAACTGGAATTTGGCGAGTGAATTGTCTGGTGACCTTGTAAATATGTTTTTTATTCGTTCCTAAGAAACCAGAGACAGAATTGGACCAAACTGCAGAAGAAGAGACAACGATCCAGGAGAAGCTGGATGAAAGTGAGCCTGTTGTGTTGGTGGCAAGGAAGACACGACAAAGGGCTCCATCAAACCTGAGGAAGAAGACGAGTGGACTCACTCAAACGGAGCCCGTGGTTTTTGTGGGAGCTGCCTTCTGCAAAGAGTGGCCAAAGATTTGTGTCAGTTTTGGATTCTCTGAGGACGAATACTCCAGCATCCTGAAGGAGCAGCAGCAGCAGCCCCTCACCTCCAAGCACCTGGGCCCACCAGAGGTGGTGCTGGAGGTGGTGCCTAAGGTACTTCAGGGCTTCTGGCTGCCTCCTGAAGATACCTGCCTGAAGATGCCGTCCCAGCACCTCAGTGTTCTGGCTGTTAGCCTGACAAAAGCAGTTGAGGACATGATCTCCAAACTTCTGCCCTCACTGCTCCGTGAAGTCAGCTTCACCCACTCCACCAGGGACAAACTGGTCCAGTCGATCCAGGACAATGTTAGCCAGAGCTTCACTCACCCCGTCCTGATGGAGAAGATCAGCTGCTGTGTAGTAGATCTGATGAAGTCCATGACCACCATCGCAACAAAGAACATCTGTGAGCTGTTTCAGCCACAGATTTCAACAAAGGAGCCAAACACCGTTGCTGAAGAGGTGAAGCAGGAGCCTCATCAGGAGTCAGCATTCACTCTTCCTCCACCAGCTCCTCCTGTGACTCCTCCTGCTGAGCCTGCTGTGGTCCTGGAGGGTGAGGGTCTCTCTCATGTACCCATCATCCCACCAGCTCCTGTGACTCCTCCTGCTGTCACCAGTACAGAGCAGAAGAACGTGGACCTCAAGGCCAAGACACAAAAGTTTAAAAAGTCTAAAAAGTCTCGGCTGAGTCCGTCCCTTCACTCACTGGTGAATAAAAAATCTCTGCTGCTCTTTTCTTACTAAAGAGGCAGAGTGAAAAAACGATTCCCTTGTTCATCATTTCATTATTCAGATAAGATGTCCTTTTAAATATTGATTTATGAAAATGCCAAACACAGCGGTGCGAACTTCCACCACAGCAGCACCTGTACCCTACAAAAATACACAGAATCTGTATTTGAGACATTCAAATTTTATATTGCACAAACGGTGTAAGAGGAAAAAAACATTATGCATATTTCAAAATCGGTTGGGTCATCCAGTGTGGGCTTTGGAGGATCAGCTATAAAAATCAAGGCAAGGCAGAGCCGAAGAAAGAGGAAAAACATTGTCGCACAGAAAACTGATTGAAATTCTCCTAAAGTCAGTGACATACACATCACCAACATCATTCAGCCAGACACAATCCAAAGGAGTACAGAAAGGGCTGTTGTCGTGGTTTTTAACATCAGTGATCTCTAAGGCACAGTTTTCCTGAGTCAAATCTCTGAACAACTTTGTGCGGCCCTCAAAGCTTTCCAAGACCTTTATGTCGTCCTTGTGACAGATGACGTCATCTATTTTATTTGCAAATTGCCAGGTACCTCTGAGTCAGGAAGAGGACAGCGCTTCCGTAAGCTGTAAGACATGTCCTCTGATATCCTCTTCCAGAGCTGCGTTCACACGTGGATCACAGAGGACATTCAGGGTAAAAACATGGTGTAAACGATCTCGTTTCGAGTCAAATTTGAATGTCGGGGCTTATGGACACTTGGGTGACACCACAGGAGCAGTATGGAGGCATTTTACGTTGTTTTTTCACGTTTGAAGAAGGAGTCACCATTTACTTCAATTGTTTTGTGTGGCGATCAGAGTGGGATTAGGTACATTTGGAAGCTTAATGCTAGTTAGAAATGATACCCTATCAAGTAATCAACAGCCAGACAACGCCACCTCAGGAATTTCACCTGAAGAATTATTTTGATTTTAGTAATACCTGTACCAAGGCATTCAGGTTCATTATACTGAGGCAAGAGACGTGGTTCTTTTTAACAAAATATAATTATTTTTATTACAAAAAGAGCATGTCTTAAAAGGCAGTAAAATCCAGTCACACAGGGACGTGGGGAAAGGGGGGTCCTAATCAGGAGCTGAGGCTTACCAATGGGGTGATGGGTCGACGAGGGAGGAGGGATCCCAAAAACCAAAATACAACTTCACCCCAGTCACACGTGAAGACCATTCGCACACATACGTTGTGAAGAAAATTAAACCAGGGGGAGCAAGCACAACAAGGGGGAGACCATCATCCGGGACACCAGCACCACCACCTTCGGCTCTCAGCGACTGAAAGGGATAAGGGAACACAGTCAGTCGGGTAACAGGCAAAGAAATTAACCAATGTACTAATAAACACAATATACCAAAAACCTATGGGGTTGGCAGCCATCAGGTTACAAAATAATTATATAACTATTATAATGCAACTAATTCAAAAATAGCAAACAAAAATAAATCTCAAATGAAAGGGGGGTTGATATTGGTTCAATGAAATAAACAAATGATCACAAGCTAAAATATAAATCATTAATTGAATATAAAAAAGCCCCAAAACTCCCAATCTAGGACATATATCTATCATGTAAAACACTCTGCAATGGTCGCACCACATGATATTTTCTAGTTCAGTCAAAATTTACAGCCACAGAATTGGCCACCTAACGAAAATGAACTAGGTCAGCACCAAAGGCCACTATGAAATTTATAATGAAAATATATATTTTTAGAAATAACTACAAATTCATAGTTTTTTTGAGGTCATACCACATGATATCGAAATGTGGCAACTACATACCAGCTGTGAAAAAGGTTATTTTTTTCCAAATTTGAGAGAGAGTTACAAACCTGTTGCTGCTTCCATGGGTCCTTGGCAAAATGGTTTATGATGCAACTTCCTGTCTTTGAATGGATTTCAACATCAAAGTCCCAAATTGGTCATTT
Source organism: Hippoglossus hippoglossus (assembly GCF_009819705.1). Classification (NCBI taxonomy): domain Eukaryota; kingdom Metazoa; phylum Chordata; class Actinopteri; order Pleuronectiformes; family Pleuronectidae; genus Hippoglossus; species Hippoglossus hippoglossus. The sequence continues at coordinate 5,668,115 of NC_047158.1, read as the reverse complement.
CTTGATGGTCGCACCACATGATATTTCATAAAATGGACATCATCGGACAAAGTTTGTTTGTATACTATGATGGAAATATAAATGCAAATGCTTTGCAATTTTGTACAGGACTAGAAAAGACTTTGGAAATCATGCCAAATATGGCAGAAAATAAATTTGAATATATTTGGAGTAATTTCAAAGAAGTTTTCACAACAGCAGTCATGGCCGGACGGTCGCACCACATGATATTTTGACACTTTAAAAAACAGAAACATTGAAATAACTAATGATTTTTGGAAATTTAAAGTGTGTACATATACGGGAGAGGTACTACATATATATGTTATTTCTTTATGTATTTAAACCTTTTTTTAACAGAATAAAATGCAGTCGGACAGAAAATATAGGCGTCACGTCTAGCTGAGGGGCTTTTCCTTAGATGGCGCTGTTGAGCCATTTTGCCACGCCCATTTCAAATTACTCCAGAATTCAAATACTTTTTAGGGTTTTGAATTTCCTGCAAACTTTGGTGAGAATTTGAGCATGCTAGGCCCTGAAAAAGCCCCAAAAGGGAAATACAAATCCTTCGAAATACAATAGGGCCTCCCACCGGAGGTGCTCGGGCCCTAATTATTTAATTATTGAATAAGAAATATACAGCAGTGACGAGAGGCTGGAAAACAACATCTAAACATGCAACTGTGCAAATTATTTTAAAATATAAAAAACCTGGTTGTACGGATAAAATACTATACATACAGTAAATGGTGATGTTTGGTCAAAGACAAAACCAAAAAAGAGATTTAAATATACGTTTGACAATATAATCACAGGAAGAACTAAATCACAAACAGTGTTAAATACATGGTCAAGAAGTGACTGATAATCTTTATCCCCGAAACTGGGAGAATAAAAAAACAGAGTGAGTTTGAGGATAAGACTTCCAGGTTTTATAAAATACATATATATATTTTTTTGTTTTGAGAATAATACTGAGGGTAAAGTATTTTGAATGTCGCAGTGAAGACAAATGTTGTGAAAATGGATAAATTCAGGGTGAAGTCTGGTCCAGAGCGTGATGAGCCAGCCTCAGGTTCTCTCTCAGCTCGTCTACCTTGCTGTCGGATTTGGCTCTGACGATGCTCAGCTCTGTGAACATGTCCTTGTACTTCTTTGTGGCGTTCCTCTTGTCCTGAAATGTCACATAAATATGGGACTTTATGTTTTACCTCCGCCAAGGAGGTTGTGTTTTCACCGGTTTGTTTTGTTGGTGTATTTACTGTATTAGCAGGATTATGCAAAAAATCGCTGGGCTTGTGGTATGAACTCAATTTCCATTTCATATAAATCACCATATAACACAGATTTGTATACAATGGCTTACAATCCAAATTTCTGATTGGCTAATTCGTCTCTGAGCATATAGGCGATCAATATATATAATATCAATATGTCTAACAGTTCGTTGGTGTTTATTGATTCTCACCCTCTGTGCCGACTGCAGTTCATCCTTCAGAGATGTGATCTCCTGCTTCAGACACTGAACCTCAGACTCCTTCACTCGCAGGGTGATCTGAAATAACAAAAAACAACCTTCAACTAATCATATCTTTATATTATTATAATAGTTGTATTTTGTATATATGGCAGGCTATGTAGTATATCAGCTTCATCTCTTCAGATAAAGCTGAAATACAGAACCAAACATATTCTTCACACTCAAAAGGCGTAGGGGTCAGTAACTAAAAATGTTTTGTCGTGTACAGTTTCTGGATCATGGGTGACATCTAGTGGTTGAGTCAACACCTGATGGAACACATGAAACTGAACTACACAGGATATAAATACATAACTAACTAGGATTTAAGACGTAAACTTGTTTAGGCAGTTAAAAAAACCACAAACGTAAACCAGCTACAGACTCAGTTTAATTTAAACCAGCTGCAGACTCAGTTTAACTTAAACCAGCTACATTCAGTTTAAATTAAACCAGCTACAAAACCAGTTAAACTTAAACCAGCTGATCATGGTTGAGGTTTAATATGTGGTACTCTGCTCACTTTACCATGTGAGTGTGCAGGCGGCCCTCTGTAATTCAAAGTTTAACCGGTGTCGTCCTCTCTCGCTCAGATGAGACTCACCTCCATCTCGTAGATGTCCATTCCCTGACTGAACGGCAGCTCGTCCTGCTTGGCGAGCGAACACAGTCTGGTTATCTCTGCTGCGAGGTGACTGCTCAACTCCTGCACAAGACAAAACACCCAGGCCTCTTACCAACACTGAACAGCTCTTAAAAACAGAATCATCAGGTTTATACGTTTTCATCGGTATCAGATGAATCCAGTGATGTAACAACAATGTTCGTAACATAGACTGAATATAAAGATGGATGACGTGTCTCCACTTCCTCTCACTATCCAGAAATGAAGGCAAAATATCCTGGATACAAACACTGCCATCTTGCATCTTGAAGCAAGAGTCTGTGCAGTCGTGATCTGGGGACAGAGCCTCAGTATTGAGGTTCCACTGATACATGCTATCGACCAATTTTGACTCAGTCTCAGCTGTCAATCATGACATCTCAGTCTGTTTTTATTGCATCAAGTAACTAATTACAAAAAAACTTAGCAGAAACATGACCACTTGAAAAACATCAGTGTGATAAGAACAACCTAAAATGACAGAAAAACCTCTGAGATGTTTTCTCTTCATTTTCGGGGAGCTGTCCTGACGTCCATCTTTATATGCAGTCTATAATTTCTAACAATAGAATATAAATAAATGGAATGTATTCATATCTACTAGGATTTTCCAGTTTAACTATAAAAATAATTTTTTACAAGAATGTGACATATACTGAGATTGATCACACATATATACAAGGCTTTGTCAAAGAGACTCTTGCCATATGGAGCAGAATATTAATGATACGAAATTAGAGAAGATTTATTGTTTGCTTTTACACAATAGATCTCTTGTGGGTATAAACTGCGATCAGGTGGATTTAAGAGTCTGTGTCACCTGGTTTCTGGTCCTCAGGTCCTGGTTTTCCTGCTGGCACTGGCACAAGGCCCTCCGCTCTGCATCCAGAGCCTGCACCAGGTGTCCGTTCTCCAGACACTTCAGACAAAACTGCTGGGACAAAACCTCGAGCTCCCGCTGGTAAGAAGCCAGTTCCTCGCTTCGACAGACACATTGATAAACACAGATATTAAACACACACACACTTCCCATGAGAATAAATGGGAAATCATTGCTCTCTGTACCTGTGTTGTCTCTGCATGATCTCCAGGACGTTGTTTTCATTGCTGTTTTCTGACTGACATCTTCTCTGCACCTCCCGCTCCAGCTCCAGACGGTGAGCGTTCTTAATCGCTTCGATTGCTTAAGAAAAAAAACAGAAACTTAAGCGGAGGAGACTCAGTGCGAAATAATTTATTGAAGAATTTAAAACAGCTTTAAAAAAAATTACAGTGGAGGACTTACCAAAAATATCGAAACATAACTATATGAAACCATGTTTTTGAGTAAGATAGCGTATACTGACAGTTTAAAAAAGAGTAGTATTTTGTAGAATATTATAAGAAATAATAGAAATTATACGCAAGAAAATAAATTGAGACAGAGATGACTTTAGAAAATTTACAAAGGTTGTAACTATTCTACTTAATCACTAATCTGTATCGACAGCAAAGGGAAAAGTAAGCAAAAGTGTATTTTTGAGCTGTTAAAGAGGTTCTATAAAAACAGAACATCAGATTAGAGCTACAGAAAACTCATGTTGTTTCCTTGCATCAAATAAAAAAGAAGAAAGATGAGTTTTCATTTTCCAAAATAAAAATTAGGTGGGAGTAAAAACAGACTCCTCTCACCAGTCGCAGTTGCAGAGCTCTCTTCCTCCAGCAGCTGGTCTCTCTCCACCAGGAGGCGCTCCACCTCCTGCTGGTGTCGGCGCTGCAGCTCCTCCAGGACCTTGAGATGGGACTGCTCCATGGAGAGGAACCCTCGCTGACATGTGGCCTGGGAACACGTGAAAGCCTCTGTGTATCAGTAAAAACCCACTGTGACCTATTTTTATATTTTAAGAGCAGTTATGTGAATTTAACTGGTTCCTGCTCAGATTTTGACTGATGAAATATCGAAATAAATATTAAGGACTGCTTGGTTGCAATATTAAATGTTTCATTACCTATGATGATTTATCCATCCACTAACATGGAGGAGGCAGGGTTTATGAACTATACGGATTGAGACACTTTGGCATCATATTTGAGTAGCTGTCATGTAGTCCATCTTTATATAGAGTCCAGGCTCCACAGCTAGAGATTTATTTTAGTTTTCTAAACTTCACAAAGCTCCGTCTGGAGCCACATAAGGTTTCTGCAGCTTTTCCACATAAGCGCTACAACAACATTTGCACACAAATTCTAATGTTTCTGTTTAATTGTATCTGGCGTCAGGATTATCTCCACATGAGTTTGTCGTATGTACAGCTTCAATCTTATAAAACTGGCTTTAAAAATAATCACACATTCATCACTTCCTACCTTCAGCTTCTCCGTCTCCTTCTCATGTTGCATCTGAACACAAATCATTTTGCCCTCAAACTCTTGGCTCATCTCCTCCACGGTGACGGACAGCAGCTCCTCCAGCTCCTTCACTCTTCTTCTCAGCACTAAAACTTGCTCCATCTCCGTGTTTGGATCTGATTCCTGCTGGGATTCAACACTGTCCTCTGAGTTTTCTTTCGACACCTCCTGTGTTCCCAGAAGTGGGACGTCCGTACAGTTTAGTGACGACGTGACCATCTCCTCTTCCCCAATTTTATCCACAATACCTGCCTGTGTTATCTGCAGCTCCATGCCTGTGTCCTGTGGTGAAATCCCATCCGTCTGACAGCACACGTTCCTCGTATCTCCACATGTGGACGCCTGCTGCTCTTCTAGATTTGACAGTCTTGCTTTTAGCTCCCTGTTCTCCTCAATCAGTTTGACACAGCTGCTGCAGTTGAGAAGTTTCCGTTTCGTTTCTTCAAGCTGTTTCTCACATTTTGACTGCAGCCGCTGTAGATGGAAGCAGTACAGTGCCTCGGTGGCTGCGGAGTGAATTAAACCAAACCAGTGATGCTCTGAAACATGAAAATCACGACAACTTTCTGCAATCAGCTGCAGCTTTTCAGGGGCGGAGGCGACGCAGTTTAGCAAAGACATTTTCATCTGCGTTGCTGCTTTGAAATGTTCAATGTGGCACAGCTGGTTAATAGAATCAAACATCCTGGTTTCATCTGTCCTTTGGGTTTCTGTCGCTGTCACACTTGCGGTATTCCAAATAACATCCAGATCTTTCACACCTTCCCTTCCCTCATCTGTGCATGAATCGTTCCCAGAAAGTAAATAATGACCTAAAAGCAGCATCTGCCTCTCTACAACCATGCGCTCTGCCACCTCTCTGAGGAGCACTTCTACACATTTCTCCTCATTCGATTGGGAAGTGCTGGCTCGCAATTCGTTGAAAAGCAAACTCCAGAAGTCTTCCTCCCACTTCAGCTGACTTAGCATTGCAGGCATCGTCTCCTCATTCTCTCTTTCTTTCCCATAATCCAACTTGCCAATTGCCTCCAAAAGTTTCTCCAAAGCGTCCAACCTCACGACCATCCCCTCTATCACTTGCCGGATCCTTTCTTCACCAGAAACACTTTTCTTCTCATGCCTGAACCTCTCCGCCTCTAACTCCTGATTCAGCCTCCTGATGTCGGCCTCCGCCTCCGCAGCTCTCTGGTGGTAAAATCTCTCAGCCTCTTTCAGCTCAGCGTTTTGCACGTGCAGCTCCCCACAGTTGGTTTCTGATCGGTTGAGCTGCTTCTCCAGCTCTGTTAGCTTAGCTTCAGTAGCCTCAAAACATCGCAGCAGATATCCCTCTGATTTCGGGTCATTTTTCTCCCCTCCTGCTTCTTCCTCGTCGACGTCCAGCTGGAGTATTGCCTCCGTCCCCCTCAGATTGTCCGTCAGAGACGTGATGAGCGTCTGAGCCTCCAGGAGCTCCTGGTTCCTCAGGCTCAGCTCCCTCTCCAGATCTTCTGCTCTCATGTTCCCCTGTTGCTCCACCTCTGGAAGGTGATGGGGTTCGGTGTACCTGCTGCTCACCTCTGCTTTCAGCCTCTCTATCTCACGGTCTGCCTCCGTCAGCTGGTTAAGCATCTCCTGGTTGCGTTGGTTGAGAGCCTCGTTCTGGCTGGTGAGCAGCTCCACCTCTTGGGAAAGCCTCCTCACCATCGCCTGGTCCGGAGGGATGTGCTGCTCTATGAGGCAGTTGACTGGGCTGTCGTCTCCCTCTGACGGCTTCCCTAAAATGCATGGAATTGAGTTGTATTCACTGTTATTTATTTGTGTTTCTGTGGTGGGAAACAGCGGACTGTCTTCTCTGTCCAGCTGCCTCTGGTGGTCGGCTGTTGTGTCATCAGAGTTTAGTTCTAACAGTCGTCCATCACTTTGAGACAGAATGTATTGACTGTCTGATGTAGGTGAAAATAAAGGAGTGGCTACACCCTCAGGAAGGAAATCTCCCAGCTCTTGGAAGTGGCCTTCTGTATCGTGCAGCCAGATGCTTGGTGTCTGCTGAGGTGTGGACAAAGGTGGTTCGAGGCTGAGCAGCTCCGTCACGTCCTGTGCGATAATGATCTGCTGCTGTGAAACCTCTCTGGTGTCTTCGTATGCTTCTTTCAGGCTCAGTGTTTGGCAGTTTGACAAATCTTCATTTGTGTCCAATGGACAAAAATCTTCTTCAGGACCCAGAGGAGGCTCGGTCTTAGAAAAGAAAAGAGGAGGATTAGAAACCACATGTTTGAGCACAGATACGAAATGTAAACAAACAGACTTGAGGCTGAAAATAAGATTTATTTCTTTACCAGTGTGACCTGCGGATGATGATCCCCCACTGGACTCAGCTGAGCTTCCAGCTCCAGCCTGTGACGCTCCGACTCTGCCAGCTGAAGCTTCAGATCCTCAACCTTCAACAACGCAGAGGCAACAACTGGGATTCAGCAACATTCATTATACAAAGCTGCATTAAAAGCTGGAGCACACAGAGTCTGGAGGACAGTATGTAAACAGCTCTGTGGGAAGGGGAGCTCCTCTCCCCCACAGAAAACACTACTCCTGAAACACCTCATCTGGAGCCTGCATCATTACGACTTTACAATTCCTCACATAAGCATAATGCATGCCTATAGTGTATTGTCTGGCGTGGTGTAATGTAAAGGACCCACCAATGACAAGGAATAATTCTGAAGTAGCTCGAGAGCATTAACACAGGAGATCAGCCCATTATAAACAGTCAGGTTTAGAACAGGCATTGCATTTGTACAGTTAAATGGGTCAGGCTCAAGTTTATCTCTAGTCAGAAATGACATAAGATTTAAAGCATTCACCCCGTTCCTGTAGCCGTTCAGCAGCTTCTCCATATCCACAGTGTCTTCGGCTTCAGTAAACAGTGGGACAGTCCTATCCAGTCTGAACACAGTCTTCTCCACCTGCATCCAGCACTCCTCTATCTCTTCCTCCACTCTCTGCTGTGATTCGGGACTCAGTGCTCTGACGCCACCATTGTCCGTCTTACCGCCAGTCTTGTCCCAACTCAGAGAGAAGCCCAGCATGTTCTCGTACCTCCTCCTCCTCTCCTCCCGCCTCCTCTTTCTGTCCAGTTCGCCCAGCTCCAGTGAGCAGGGAGATTTATCTCTCTGATGATCAGACTCCAGCATCGACTTGTTCTGAGGTCTGAACTCAGCCCAGTCGTAGGTTTTGTAGCGTCCTTCCCGCCGCCTTTCCACCACACTCCTGGGTTTGTGGTGAGGGTCTCTCTCTGTGGGGACGTCAGTGGAGCGAGAATCCTGAGTCACATCTGGTTTGGGGAGGGCTTCAGGTGCACTGCGTGGAGCGTGGTGGCCAGGTAAACTGTGTATAAAATGTAAGCATGTTTAGTTTAGAAAACATTTAAAAAATCTTTTTCTTTTGTTTAACTTTGGGGTTTCTGGCAAATTGTGATTTCCCCATTTAATTAAGTTATAGTCCTGAATTGAATTAAATTCACATAAACTGATGTGTAAAATTAGATTTTGCATTTGAATAACTGGATTAAAACATTCCCATTTCATCTCCAAGGAGTATGTTCACTTAAATATACCTTGTTACATCAGGAGTGTTAACTGGATGAACATTTTTCATCAGAGACTGGATCCAGTTCCTGCGTATTCCTGCAGTCATGGCTGACAATGTGTAGACGGCCATCAGGGTCTGTGACACATAAAAAAAAAGAATCAAAGAAATGTAAGTTGTTGGCCACGCAGGAGCTAAAATTTCAGCTCTTCAGTTTGGGAACTGTTGAGGTAAAATCTTACGTGGATTTGAAAGCCATAGTTCCTCTGCACCTGATACTCAGACACATTATAACATCGAGTGAGGTCGATTTCTCCTTCCAGGTCCGACGCCTGAGAACAAGAAACAAAAAATATGTTTTTTCTGAAGGAAAAACAAAAACAAAAAAGTTTTTACTGCGTAAGACATCAAATAGCAAGGTACCTCCTCAGTTATCGAGTCCTTGTAGAACCTCAGACTGTCAATCGACAGCACAAACCAGTATTTCTTCCACTAGAGGGGAGCAAAGGATGAATTAAAGCAGCAGAAATAAAATCTTAAGTATGACAAACATTGGTTTAGGAATCTAAACTGCTCACCTGGTCTTTTTCATCCAACTTCACCATCCAGCCTTTTTTAAAGTTTAATAGATCCGGCTGCAAAGAAAATAAGATGTGAAAATATTTCATGTTGTTAAAACAAAAGAAACGTTGTCCACCAGTGTGCAAAATACCAGTTTCCAGAAACCCCCCAGAATTTTGCTCTTGAGGCTTTCAGGGGATCTCAGGTGTCAATCAAGACAGGACTCGCTGTCAGTCATCATACAGTGCTTTATCGTCTATTTGACTCTAAAAGGGACCATAATTTACTAAATGATCATCATGCTGTATTGAAGAAGACTTGAAACTAAAGATTGAGAAAAACAAACTCCTTAGGCAAATGTTTACTGACGTTATAAATCGAAAGAGAAGTTGAGTCATTTTCTCATTGACTTCTATAGAAACAACTGCTGGAGTCGCCCACTGCTGGTCATTCAAGAAAATAGAGGTTGCAGGCACTACCGTATTGGCTTCAAAATCTGGATTGTACGTCCATTGTCATATACAGTCTATGGATTTAAATCAGGAAGTCTCAACTGCCCCCTACTCAGTTTGGGTCAGCACTCATGGTCACATGCATGGGGATCAAAAGTTTCACCTCTAGGCGAAACTGCTCTTTTGTTGAAAAAGTTCTACAGATTACTCACCGTCATGACAGTGTCTGACGTCCTGCGGTCCAGAGACTTGGCTCGTCTCTGAGGAGGGGGCGCGCTGAGCTGGGTTAAGTCTCCGCATGAGTTTAGCTTCTGTGGAAGACAAAAAATAAATACAAAATCAAGGAAACGATAGAATCACAAGAATCAGAACCATACACAGGTTTTCACTGATGCGGGGATGTGAAGTGTTTCCTCAATGAGGTCGGCGGCAGCTTTGCAGTCTGCATTCCTTCAACTGGAGTAACCGATAGTCTGGATCCTTGGCAGGGACGTCAGCTGTGAGGATTAGGCCTGCTGTAGAGCACCGCGGGGAGCCCAGAAGGCTTTTCTCCACCGCCTGTTAAACTCTTACTCGCATCACCAGTGCACTGCACATGGATGACTGCGTTCGGCTCTGGAATGCATGAAAAGGTTTTAGAGGCAGCACAATCGCGGATGCTCAGCAGCTTTTTGTCTTACATTTCAAAATGATGCCGAGACTCCTGCAGGCCAACAGAGCTGCTTTGACAGCTCCTATCAGAGTCTGGATTACACAGCGTTAAATGAAACAAGGTTTTTTGTTTACTTGAGCCACTGCTTTTCAAAAGATTAATTCTTCCCTCTTACATAACCACTTTAATGGGGGGAAAAAATTACCACTTTAATCGTTACAGAACATTCTTTGTGTTTTCTGTTTTTTTACTCGAGTTTACATTGAAAACTATCCAAGGACACAACACATGCAGGAACACGGTGCTCCGGCTGCAGAGGGAAGATCTTTTTTTTCGCCCCTTGAACAATCGCTGAAGACAGCGCCTGTCCCTTGTCTTGGCAATCTCAGCTCCGAGGCCTGAATGAACTCTGCACAGGCTGCTCCGGCCTCCTCCTGGCTGGTAAAGCAAACCCACAGACACAAATCATCTCATGGGATAAAAGAGTGCTGGCGGTTTATTTAAGAGGCAAATCCTCTGGAATGAGCCTGTGTGTTTAATCAAAGATTAACACTGATGGCCATCTGGGTTGCACCAGTGTGATCACACTTTTAAAACGTTTCCAACATCAGCTCTATAGTGAACGATTTATTCTGAAAATGTGCTTCTGTGGAACATGCGGCTGATGTGAGTGAAGTCTGGTTTATTTTATAAGAGTCTGAAGCACTGATCAATTCACAGTGAAGAGAAAATGAACATGTCAGGACAAAGCAGATATGTTTGCAGCCAGCACCACCTTCTTCAACAACTTATGAAAAGATATCATTTATCTCAGTCTTTTTTTCTACCAGAAACTTTTCTCATTTTTATAAGATCTGATTCACATCGAGATATGTCACAATTTTCTGCTCCTGTCTGTTATCTTATCACAGCACGGTCACAGCAGTTACTGACGGTCACTGACACCAAATACACATGTAACTAGAATGTCAATGTCAATATTTTTTTTTTTTCAAATCAAGATCCATGCTTTATTCTCTGAAACAAATCAATGAAAATGTTGAAAAATGCCCTGTGAAAAAAAATTCCTCAATCAACCTCTCGATTCAGATCCACAACAGATCCTGCATTCCTCAGGTTCCCCCTGAGGTCATGCCCCCAACCGTCAACAAAATATCAGGGTAATTTGTTCGGGTGTTTTTTGCGCAATCCAGCTAACTAACAAACAAAGATGAAAACATAACCTCTGGGCCTGGATCCTCTTCTGGCTTTCCATACTGTAGCATAATATGATGTGCCGACTGTTCAGCAGCTGGACGACACCTTCAGATCACACCGCCTCCACAGAGCCGACGACCTTCTGAAGGATGCAATTCACTGAGCTGCACCTCCAGGAGTTGTCACTGACCACCAGCAATTACATGACACTGCACAGCTCAAGACCAACAACTGGAATATAATTTCAATACAATGAGGGAATGTGCAACAACATCTGTAAATGTCTGTAAATAATGTGCAATCATATTTCTTGGTTCAATGTACAGTGTGAAAACATCAGTGGTCAAACCTCCACCAAAGCCTAATAATCCCCAGAAATTCAATGAAGTTGCACCAAATTACACACACTCAGATATCCCCGCATGCTTTCCTCTTTCACCCCCATCTCCCAATCAAGTTCTTACCTTGGTAACCTCCGCCCGCCCGACCACCTGCCCCCTTAACCCCATCCCATCTCATATTCTCCAGTCTATTGCTCCTGACCTTCTTCCTTTTCTAACCCATTTTATCAACACTTCCCTGTCAACTGGCTGTTTCCCTAACTCTCTGGAGGAGGCTAGAGTAAATCCTCTCCTGAAGAAACCCACCCTCGACCCGTCTGAAGTAAATAACTGCAGACCGGTCTCTCTTCTTCCCTTTCTTTCCAAAACTCTCGAGCGCGCTATCTTTAAATCAACTCTCCTCCTATCTCCACCATAATAACCTTCTTGACCCTCACCAGTCTGGTTTCAAGGCAGGCCACTCAACTGAGACTGCCCTCCTTGCTGTCTCTGAGCAACTTCACACTGCTAAAGCAGCCTCTCTCTCCTCTGTCCTTCTAGACCTCTCTGCTGCATTTGACACAGTGAACCACCAGATCCTTACTTCCTCCCTTCAGGACCTGGGTGTCTCAGGCTCTGCTCTCTCCCTGCTCTCACCCTACATCAACGACCGCACTTACCGGGTAACTTGGAGAGGATCTGTGTCTGAACCTTGTCCTCTCACTACTGGGGTCCCTCAAGGTCCCGTCCTGGGTCCCCTCATCTTCTCTCTGTACACCAACTCTCTCGGCTCTGTCATTCAGTCACATGGCTTTTCTTACCATAGCTATGCTGATGACACCCAACTAATCCTCTCTTTTCCCCAATCTGAAACACAGGTAGCAGCACGAATCTCTGCCTGTCTGACTGACATCTCTCAGTGGATGTCTGCACACCACCTGAAAATTAACCTTGACAAGACGGAACTACTTTTCCTTCCAGGGAAAGGCTCTCCCACCCACGACCTGACCACAACCTTTGAAAACTCTGTGTTAGCCCCCATCCAGACTGCTAGGAACCTGGGTGTGACACTTGACAGTCAACTCTCCCTTACTGCCAACATTACTGCAACAATCCGTTCCTGTAGATACATGCTGCACAACATCAGGAGAATACGTCACCTTCTCACTCAGAAGGCGGCGCAGGTTCTGGTCCAGGCCCTGGTCATCTCACGCCTAGACTATTGGCAGGTCTACCTGCTAGCGCCATCCGACCTCTGCAGCTCATCCAGAATGCAGCAGCTCGACTGGTCTTTAACCTACCTAAATTCACTCACACTACTCCACTCCTCCGCTCCTTTCACTGGTTACCAGTGGCTGCCCGCATCCGCTTCAAAACATTAGTACTTGCGTACCGTGCTGCGAACGGATCGGGTCCAGTCTACATCCAGGACATGGTCAAACGTTACACCCCAGCCCGTTCACTCCGCTCTGCATCTGCCAATCGGCTTGCTGTTCCCTCACTGCGAGCTAAACACTGATCAAAATCACGACTGTTTGCTGTCCTGGCTCCTAAATGGTGGAATGAGCTCCCCATTGACATCAGGACAGCAGAAAGTCTACACATCTTCCGCCGCAAACTAAAAACACACCTCTTCCGACTATACCTTGAATACATTTTAAAGTAACAATTTAGTAGCACTTAAATGACACTTACTTATAGCCATTTTGTAGTTTTGCTTCTTTGAAGAAATTGTACTTTCTTGATTCTTGTTGTTCTGGGTTTGAACCCTCATGGTTGAATGCACTTATTGTAAGTCGCTTTGGATAAAAGTGTCAGCTAAATGTAATGTAATGTAATGTAACACAGATATACATTTACTGGGAAACCAGTGAAAATGTAAAACAGTTTTGTGGAAATCTGTTCAGTAGTTTATTCAGAATCCAGCTGACAAACAAACAAACAAACGAACGGACGAACGATCTAACTAACTAACTAACTAACTAACTAAATGACAGGGGGGGGGGGGGGCAAACCTCCTTTTTGGAAATACTAAACCTGACTCACAGCAGTAAACCGTGTTTAACTTTAACAGTTTTATTTGACAGTGTGTTGACAGTTTATCTCCATGTTTTTTGCATTTTGTTGACACTGTCACACACAGACACGCGCTCAGCTCTGTAATCACCAGTTCGACAAGACACAGTATCGTTCACTAACAGATGTGCACACGGAGGAGCTCCTTACTTCCTCACAGTCCATCGAGCTCAGTAAACACAGGCGCGGTCTCGTGGTTCTGCAGAAATTCTCGTAAAGAGTCTAAAGGCTCCCAATGATAGGACTTGTTCAAGTTTGCAGGAATCCCTAGAAAGAAGTCTGCAAGAAAAAATGCCTGCTCCCAGATTACGACACACGGGTGGACTGAACAACCTCAGGGCATCAAAACCAGTTCTGAGTTCAAACATGCTGCAGCTTGGAGTGAATCACCGGCTCTCTCCCACCTGCTGACACATGAACCCTCACTGACAGACACGCACGCCTTGACACGGCAGGATCAACTCGTCCACACGTTTCATGCCAAACTTTCATCACCTGCTTTTTAGCGCTCGCCATGGACTGGATGATGGTTCAAGAAAAAAAAAAAAGAACATCCTGAATGGAAGCAGATCCCTTGTGTTTGCACCCTGACTGTCACAGAGGAGAACTTACGAGGAGTCTTAGGGCTCAAGGTTTTGGATCAGCTCAAAGCTTCCTCGTAAAAGTGATGTCACTCTTTCTCTGCAGAACACCTGGTTGTGTGAGTCATGTTCAAACCAGTCCAGCCCAGTGGCAGCTCCAGTCCAGTCATGACAAACCCACACTGAGATTAATCAGCATCACGTATCACAGGGTAGTAAACTTCCACAGTGAGGAGGACATGTGCTTTCAATGGTTACAGGACCTGACATCTCGTTTTTCTCTTCATGTTCCTTCTGTGAGGTTTGCTGACCTACATGAACAAACTATTTCCAACAACAATTGTCATTTCTCAAAGGACATTTGTGTTTACTGGTTAAAAGAAGTGTTGTTCTGTCTCCTTGAGCATGAGCAACTACATAAAATCAAAACTGTTACCTAGTCTTTTCTGTCTCGTTTTCTTTATGCTTCTTCTTTTTGAACAGGTTTTTCAAATCAAAGTTTAAGAAAATCTGTGCTGTGTTTCGTGTGGTGTGAACTTGAAGCTGTGGCAACAACTTTGAACAATGCTTATAAATGCTAAAAATGAAACAATAGTAGTCAGAGATTCTCAACAGCTTTCACTCATATCAGTAAGTATTTTAGTTGTATTTGTCAACAACTACAACTTCTCCTCTGGACAACATTAAAATGTACTTATAGCTGCTTTTCACTACATTACATTTATTAAATGTCTGTAGAGAGTTTCCATCCATCCAACCATTTTATTCTGCTTATCCGAGGTTGGGCCATGGAGTCACTCAGCTAAACAGGGTTTTCCAGTTTTCCCTCCCTCTCCCCACCCAAGCTATATCCAGCTCTTCCTGAGGGATCCCAAGGCGTTCCCAGACCTGATGGGATAGGTAGTCTCTCTAGTGAGTTCTGGATCTACCAGTATGGCAATGACTGGTAAACCTCCAATGGCAGGAGCACAGGGAAGCAAAGAGCAGCGGTTCTACCCTATCTCTTAGACTGATCCCAGGCATCTGCCGGAGAAAACTTTGGTCACTTGTATTCACAATCTCCTTCTTTCGGGTACTACGCAGCGCTCATCACCATATGTGAGGGTCGGAACGTTGGTCCACTGGTGAATTGAAAGCTTTGCCTTGTGGATCAGCTCCTTCCTCACATCTTGATAGAGATTTAATAAGTGGAAGCACAATTTAATAAAAGATGAAGAGATGATCTGTATTTCATTTACCTCTCGCTTGCTGTTGCGAGCCTCACTCCTGCCCCTGCTGGAAACGGCTGCCCCCCCTTCTTGCTCTTTATTGGTGACGTCCAATCCCACAATCCTCTCGGTTCTGCCGCCACTGCTAGAAAACACAAAGACAACCAATTGGTGTGAAACTTTACCCGAGACAAACACACACTGAATCCACACATTGAATTTTTGTCTTTTGTTCTCTCAGGCTTTTAACTGTCCTTGACTAAGTCTTATTTTCATATTTATATACTTACTTGTTTTAGCCTGTTTAGTGTATTGTATGACAAAGGGTTTGAATTGTTCTCATTCTAAACTTACTGGGTGGCTCTAACTTTTCTATGACTTTGTTTTTATCTTCTCTCATTCTATTTTTATTTTATTGGCTCTTACTATTCTTTGATCTTATTTTTTTTAATTCTATTTTTATTTTTTACTGTACAGCACTGTGGTCAACCCTTGTTATTTTTACTGTGCTTCAAACATAAACTTTATTTGATTTTAAATTTACATTAGTTTATCTGAATGAGCTTAGTTAAAAGGCTAATTAGTTGCAGATGATTATTAAAGTTTAGTTTTGCTTTTGACAATTTGACATTTTTTAAAGTTTGTGGGCAGTTTTTGGTTATTGTTTACGAGGTACATAATAAAAAGCAGTGTCACTGACACAGCGTTACTGTATAACAAGGAGTCTCAGTTTTCTTTATCATAAAGGTAAATGTAACGTCAAGTTAATTTAAAGCTGTTTACAGAAACGACTATCCAGAAAAATGGGTCTGGACATTTGTCTTTCACATATGAAGAACGCAGCATGTACGAAACTTTATGAACACACACAGGCTCACAAAGATACTTTCCAGACATTTACAAGGGATTGGTCAAAACAAGTTACAGAACATATCCATATCCACAGCAACTGACTCAGACATTCTCAGATACAGGCCCTCTAGAAAATTTCTGGAAAATGTCTTGAAGTCTGAACGCAGCTATACACAATATTAAACAGGAACGACGCACATATGATATAAAAGGTGTCAGATCTAGCTTAAGACACATTTTTAAAATCTACAATCCCCGGTAGGTTGACGTTGTAAATTAAAAGAAACAAACAAGATATAAAAAGCAGACTTCTCGTCTTTTTTTGGACCAGATGGGGTCTGTGTCTGTTTTGCCATCGCTCTGTATCTTTCAGAACATCACAAGCAGAAGAGAGTTTGACGGTGATGCAGGTTTACCTCCACATATTTTAGTAATTTCTGTGATTTTCCTCCTGAGCAGTGAACGTTAGAGTTGCCTCTACGGGTGCAGACAGTCCTCTGCCCTCAGACTGAGCTTTTAGCAGAAGCCTACTCTCCCTGACAGGCAGGCAGACAGTCTGCGTGAAAGGTCCTGAGAAACAATGCCGCAGATATCTAATTACAACAGTGTTTTGGAATTTCTGGCCTTATTTGGAGGGTGGCAGTGGGGGGCAGGGGTGGGGGGGGGTAAGTATTTTGTGTTTTTTGTTTCCCAAAAAGGGAACGAGTGAAGAGCCGAGACGTTTTCCCCTCACGTGACCGGTTTACATGCTCAAACTGGGAGGGTTTCTTTAAGCTAAATATAAAAATGCAGCAGTGGGATCTAATGGAGGGTTAGAGCGTGAGGCTTTGATCCGGTATTTAGCGGAGTGCAATGGCTGTTCGGCTTTACGCTGGGGGGAAGCTGAGAGGCATTGGATGTCCTTTGTGCTAATTGCTAGCACATGTACCCCCTTTCCCTTTGCCAAGGCACTTTAAAGGGCTGTTACCCACAGACTACATGCAAACATACGAGCACACAGAAAATAAACTCCAGATCGCTGCCAAACACGATCTACAGAAAGGTTATTTACATGCTATCATCAGAATTGGCTGGAAATTGCTAATTGCCCCCTGATTCTCTTCTAACCTTCTGTCCTGCCTCTGGTTCTTGCTGTTTGTTGACGCTTGGACCGGCTGGGTGATGTTACCGTTGGCGACCGAATCCAAAACTGGGTTCCCGAAATGGCCATCGCCATCCAAGGTCAGAGGGTCTCTGGACACCGGGCACAGGAAAGCTGACGCGCAGTCTGGATATAGAAAGCAAAATCAGCTTAAATGAATAGTTACATTTATTTAATGTATAGCTTATTCTTGTAATATGAACAGAGGTGTAAACACAACTTCCTTGGTGGAGATGCGGTGGAGTAATAAGCAGATTAATCCCTCAGAATTTTTTTAAATGTTTGGGGAAATGTTCGGAGCAACTGGCTTGGACTTTTGTTTTCTCTCACACGCCCCCTCCAGAAACTTTCAGGAAAATGTTCACACTCGGTATCACACTAGCAATACACAATATGGATCTGAAACAAGACACATATCTGTAGTCCTCAGGCAGGTTATTGTTGTAAATCCCTTAGACATTTTCCCATGTATAAATAGTTTAAACATTGACACCCCTTTCCATTATGTTAAAAACTGTCTCTTCTAATCAGTGTTGTATATTGTAATTTTGTTGATGTGTTCAGCTACACGCTGAATCTATTGCACTTCTGTCCGTCCTGCAGACGTCTCCCTCACATGTGACTCTCTCTGAGGTTTCTACATTATTTCCCCCTGTTAAAGGTTTTTTGGGGGGTTTTCCCTACTCCTGTTGAGGGTTAAGGGCAGAGGATGTCGCATCTTGTGAGACAAACTGTGATTTGTGAACATGGGCTATACAAATACATTTGTATTGATTGATTAATAAATTAAAAGAATCAGAAAAAACAAGAGTTAGTTTTCAAAACCCCATCACACGATTTGTTTGTGTACTTCTGCCCCTGCCAGTAAAACACCTTAAAGAATTAAATGACTGTCCAGGAATTCAATGACCAGAGCAAAAACCCTGACGGAGGATGAGTCATTAGACAGGGACCCTCTAATGAAGCAGCTTACAGGCACAGTCAGCAGGAGTCGGTCTGGCCCTTTATTACAGCACCTCTCCAGACCCTGCAATAATCCTGACGCCAGCCAGGCACTGGTGTCCACTGCCACAATGCTCCAAAGGACGAATACCTGTCCTGTGCTACTCATCAAGCCTATTAGGATGTGTTTAAGAGCTCTTTTATGGATCAGGTTTGGTTTTAATGATGCCTGAAGGTTCAAAATACAAGTTTGTTTTGTGTTTGTGTCTGTCAGGCCGAGTGATTTCCTGTTAGAACAAAGACTCCCCCAGCTGGCTCCCACGAACACAAATCAGTGCTCAGTGTGCGTGTCTGCTGAAGCCGGGGTTCAATGAACTGTTTGAATAAAAAGCTCTAAAGTGTGTGAACATCTGCGCGAGGTTAGGACGATGCAAGGGGACAGGAAATGGCTATGATTGGCTGATGGACTCGAAAGCCTGTTTGTGTGTGTGTGTGTTTTGCACTCTGTGGCACCTGCAGGGGTCTGCTCCGGGCCCGCGGCCTCAGTGTCTGTGACAGTCCAGATGGGGGTCACATCCGGTCCCCTGCCCCGCTGCTCTTCCTGCCACCGACCACAGCTGGACTGTACCGGATCTGTCGCAGCCATCTTTGCTGGACTGGGTTCCTGATGTTTTGTGTGAAAAACAAAAAAAGGTAAATAAATATATCACCAAACTTTTGCCATGTTTTCATGTTTTGAGTGGACCCAAAGAAAAAGGGGTCCCTAAATAAATGGCAAACTGCTAGTGGCTTTATTTTCATAAACATTTCGAATCATTATCTTCAATATTATAGAAACTGTGAAGGGTTCATCCTCTGGAGAACATAAACATGTGCTTGGGAACCTTCATGACAAGTAGCCTAGTTGATTTTAATAATTTAAGTCAAGATTGCAGCCTCGCCTGGGGATAGCCAATCAGTTGAATGAATTCAGATGAAATTTTCAATAACATTCACAGTCTCCAGAAGATGAATGCTTTTATTTTCGAAGATTCTCTCACTTTTTCTCCATTGCCACCCTGATTTTCATATTGTTGTTTTGGTCTCATACTGACTGAGGATGACACATCAAAAGTAACAAAAAAAAGGACAGGATCCATCCATTGGGGACCATGAATATTGATTTTGAAAACCATGCAAAATCACACATATGCTTTGCTTTGATGCTTGACAGTGAGACCTGCACCCATTGGACGGTACCAGCAAGTCACTTCTGCATTGGCTTCACTTTCCAGACCCTGTGTCTACGTCCATTTTTATATACAGTCTATGGCTAATATGCGTACACAATCACTGATTGGACATTTGCTTTGCTACCTGTGTGGCGACAGGCTCCACTTTGCGTTTTTTCTTCTGATATTGTTTGTTGGTCCGTAGATACACAGACAGCTGTTCGCTCCACCTGGTTCAAAAAGATAGAAACAGCAGAATCCAGACATTATACTGGAGAATGAGCAAAAATCTAACCTCTGAATGCTCCTGTATCTAATTTATGTTTTTACAGATTTATACCAACCCATTGATGATCTCTTTATTGTCCCCGCGGATGAATATTTCCTGCTCTGACGTGACGATGCAGAGCGCGTTCCTCTGACCCGTCCGGGGCTCGGCGTCTGCGATCTCTGTGCACAGATTCAAGTTCACCGTCCCCTGTGGCAAAGTGCTGGGCTGTGGCACAATCCGAGATCAGACATCAGATTAGCTTGTGTAGGGGTCGGGGGTATTTATAGTGAAATTGCTTCACGAGGACCGGTCACACAGAGTGCAGAAGAATGACAGTAAAACAGATAGCAGTTTGCGGTGTTGGAATGAAAAGAGACGAGGGAATGAGATTTGAGGGCATCACAGAGGGAGGGAGGGGGGGGGGGGGATGTGAGCATTAGAGGACAGGCTAAGCCCAAATCATCTGCTGTGGTTCAGCTCACAACATCTGGCCTAAAGATGCATGCGTGATCCCAACACACTGTAAAATTCAGATGTACACACAGAGCGGGGCTTACTGTACACTGCTTCCCTGTGTATGCTCTTTGTTATTGCTCGCTGATTTTTTACTCGGAGCAGTTTCTCACCAGTTCATCGAGGGCGAATCTCAGGCTGCCGTGTTCGTACAGGATAAAGAAGCGTCGCTGCCATTTCTGGCAAACACAGAAAGGAAATCATAAAATCACCACATGTTAAAGACTGAGGTGGTCGATGCAGAAGAGGAGAATGTGCGTTGTAGCTTCATGTCCGTTTCACTGTGTCGTACCCTGGACCTCTGCATTGGGTTGTCAAAGTCTGTCCCCTCGGGAGCCAGACATAGCCAGCCGCCATAGATGGGCTTTGCCTGAACAGAAAGAAAGAAAACTGGGTGTTTCAGTTGGAGCAAAACATTGTAATCCCCTCTTTAAAGCGAGCAACAAACAATAAATCCCAAACTGTTCATACATATCTATATTATTGATTAATTCAATTGAGATATGTCTATGGAGTTTCTGTTGATCGTGAAACTGATCTTAGTTCATACGCACAAAATCTTTATCAAAATAATATCTTCACATTTTACAACAATATAGACACGCACCACGTTTATGGCAAAACACAGCTTTTGTCCTCTGTGTCAGACTAATACCATGTGTAGTGTTTTCAGGTTGCCCAACACTGTTGAAATTACAGGGCACAGTGGAACCAGGCAGTAATAACATATTTAAACAACGTGAGGCATGTAGGAAGCCGTCATGATCGTCTCCTGACATCACCTCCAACTGATGGACCTGCAGGAATGATGTTTCCACAGGCGGTGGAACACTCCGTGCTTTTTTAAAAGGACCAAAATAAATAAAGGGTCTGTCTTATTGATGTTTGATTTATTCATCGATCAGTGCTATTGGTGATATATCCAGTAGAAATCTATCTTTTACTGATTTCCCCATCTGAAATTTAAATAAATAAATTCAATAAAAACAAGGGTTTTTGGACTTGAAGTATAATTTCATTTAATCAAGGTTTTGTCTTGATTTGATATATTTCTTATTTTATATATTAAAAGCAAAATTAATTTGATATGAAAATAAGAACCCAATGCTTATCTTGCAATACAGCTGAAGAAATACATTAACCGTGAATCTATGCTAGCTGCTAGCAGTACAGGTTTTTTATTAGTAAATTAAATTGGTCAGTGGACAGAAAATGATCTTTTACAGTTAGACTTATATATCTGTCAAATATTTTCAAACTAAATGTTAAATTCATTGATTAATTTGTTATATGGAAAAATAATACCAATGCTTCATTGCAATACAGCTGAATAAACAAATCAATGAAAGCTGGCAGCAGTGAAGGTTGTAATGAAATAAAAGGTGGAACAATCGGTCAATTAATTGATTGGACAGAAAATTACAATTGATGAATAAAACATTACATTTCTCTTTCTTCTTAAATGAGACCATCAGATGTGTTTCTCAGTAAACTCTTATAAACTACTTAATAATGAAAAACCTGTTATCCATAGTCATCCATATATGAAGTGAAACTGTGTCCATTTTGTTGTCATATATCCATCAAAACTTACTTGTACTGACTTTTGAACAGAAATATCATTTAATTTTAAGAAAACACGACTCTGTGGTTTTTTATTTTATATATGATATGTTGAATGAATTGATTAATGGGTTATATGAAAAAAAGTATATAAATAAATCCCAAATTTGTAAAAATTGACTTTTAATCAAAGCTACTAGTAGTCAATTAATCGATTAGTCAGAAAAAGATGGACAGAAAATGATTATTGATGAACAAATAATATTTTAAATAATAAAAATAAATGTTTAATGTCTAATATTTTATGTTTGTTTGCTTCGATCAGATGTTTTTCTTCTTAAAGTTAGATCAGTAGACAAAATAGACAAAATGACTGATCGATTAATCTAACAAATATTCGGCACAATACTTAGCTTCCACATATATGTTTTCAGACTTAGATTGAAAGTTGATAATGATTAAAAGGCGTTAAATGCTGAGTGTGTCCACAGTGATTAAAAAGATGATGAGTTGCTCGTTACCTGCTCCTTGTCGTGGTCGCTCATCAGATGCAGCTCCCGGGACTTGAAGCAGTTCTGACACTTACTCTTGTTAAAGATGTTCGCCTGGAACTTCTTGCAGGGACTCGACGCCTTTTCTCCGGACATGTTGCCGGACATGAAGCGCTGCTCGGCGGTTAACTCTCCGAACACAGACCGCTCCCCTCCGCGTCTCCTCCGCATTGAGCGAGGAGCCTTGTCCCGCACAAACATCTGTCAAACACTGTCTGTTCACTGCTCACGTCATGGTCCTCCGTCATGTGTGGTGACGTAACACCAGCGCACAACATCCGGTCCCCACCTACAAAATAAAACCGCCTCTTTCCATTTTCAAAATACTATTTTATGATTTATGCATTAAGTATATATTTTTAGATCTATAAATGATATACATGTAAAAGTAATGACACTAATATCTTGATAAAAAGATGCTTACATCGAATCACTGTAGAACATCCGGTCACAACCTACAAATTAAAACCGCTCCAGAAATAAGGTTTTCTTTTACTTTCCCTTTATAAAAATGAACTTTCATGAAATAGATATAGATAGTATACAGATAGAAATAAAATGATGATATTTCAATACAAAGTATGTTAATGTAGCGTCACTTTACAACATCCAGCTACAACCTACAAAATAAAAGTCTATTAGTTATTCATTTTATATAACAGTTAATGTATCTGTTATGTAAATATATAGGCGGTATAAGAAACAAGTAAAAGCATATGAAGCCAACAGATCGTCATGGTCATGTATTATAGGGGTTAATTTAGGGAGGTGTGAATTATGACTGAGATGATTAAAAACATGAATACTTTAATACATGTACTGCATTTTTCTGAACTGAATGCCTAATTAAAAACACAAAAACAAAAGATACTCAGCTATTGAAATATTGTAACTGTTTCTCCTTTGACATTTTTTATTGAAAATCAGGTTCATAATCACTGTGCTAACACATTAATTTCCAAAAAGAAGCAACAGTTAGGCTACAATAACTTTCTCCTAATATTATGAGGAATTAATAGAATTATATCAAGTATTAATCATTATTATTTCGAATTTTATGAAGGTGCAGTTCTTCACTGTGACCACTGGAGGGAAGTGAATACTCATATACGTTCAAATAAAACTACATGATAATTTATTTTATTTTATTTTATTCTGTCCAACACTAACAGAAAAACAAACCAAATTTTTTTTATTTAAAAATTAAACAAACAGGTTTAACAGTTAACTCCCCCACCTCAACACACAAACAAAACCACAAACAAACAAAAAGGCCTGTGTCTTATATTTTATACAACACAAAGTCTCATTAAAAACAAAACAGCATTCATAGGGGTAAAAGTTATTGTTTGCCTAAAATGCACTACATTGTTACCAAGTTTGTCTTGTTTTAATTCAGACAAAAGAATGCTAGATCTGAAAAAAAAATAAAAAATTGCAAGAACCATGACGAATACCTTTGACTAATTTAATGTCAAAAGTAAAACAAAACGAGTTAGAATAATATGACACAAACAGGCTGACAGTGGATGCACACATTTATTCAAGGCAGTGGCAGTGGCAGGGATCGTACAAACAAAAAGGATTTAAAATTTCTGGTCATCCAAAAATGTATAAAATACTGTAGTTTTTATTATATTTTGATATGATCTGTTAATTACATGAAAACATAGTTTACTTTAAAACAGAGCAGATAGGTTGCTGTAAACCAAGTCATCATGTATTTGTATGGATAGTGTATTTTATTAAGCAGACTAATATTTCATTATAAATTATGCTTTAATTTAATCTATTTTCTTCAACAGGTGCAAAACCGCACATAAAGACTAAAGCTTAAAAATGTATTTACTATGCTATCTACAAAACGTAAAGGTGCATTACAAAATGCATATATATTGTATTGTTGAAATGAGGCCATGAAGACAAATTTGTTATCTCAGTTTGACAACAAACTGACTATTGCTGGTTCAAGAGACACTATCAACTCTTTTTAACCCCCACCCCCTTACTTTTTCTGTGAGAGTTCAACTTTTCGGTCTCACATGAAGCACCGCCCTCCTTAGATACTATGATAATGTGGCAGATTCACAGTTTAAATTCTCTGCTTGCAGAGGCTCATTGATTTAAGACAGACGTGGACAAAAGCAGCTAATAATTATTCAGCCAGTTTCTTTTGGTTGAAACTGTGACTGTCAGATTTTTTTCAGCAGCAGCTAGCAAACTAGTTAAGCTAACATCAACACTGCCTCATGAATTGGTTGAAAAACGACTACCCACTGTGATTAGTTAAGCACCCAGGACCAGTTACCATACAGTGGGTTAAAACAAAACAGCTAATTGTGATTCTTTGTGACATAAAAGCTACAGCACAAATGACTGTAGTGAGTTAGAATAAAACATGTACTTAGCATTTATATAGCCTTCGCTTGTTGTTATGGTAGATAAGTTGTGATTGGACAATCACTGTTTGGGGGAGGGGTTTAAAAACAGTCAACAGTGTTAGATAAAGTCTTTTCAAATATTACGATTCATATTTTATTAGTGTAGTTTTCTAACTGAAATAGCTTCCAGTGTGCAAAGTTATATATATTATTTATTATGTTTAGATTTTAATGTTTTGTATTTACAAAATGACCTTTGAGGCTGTTTCTTCTCACTTTGGACAAGTCGACATTTGGTCTATGTAAGTATGTGAGCACAGGTAACAGCAACATATATGTTTAAGGAGCATTAATATATCATGTAAAGAGGAAAATAATGCATTTTACAAAATGAATAAAAGAAAATTATCATAACCTCACAATTAACATTAGGATGACTTCTCAAGTCTGGCTCTAAAAGAGAAATAAATGTTTGTGCTCAGGAGGGAATTTTTTTCTTCTCATATAGTGCATACTTGATAGACAGCGACTCTGGCATCGTCAGGCAGTATTAGTTCAGGTTTACATGTCATACATGTCACATTCATTCTACTGCAAATGTAACGTAGACGATTAGATTTTTTTGAATTCAGGATGAGTTCAGTTCACTGCAGGGGTATTAGGCTAAAGCTGGAAGTTAAATATTCAGGACTGAAGAAACAAACTGCAGTTTGTTGAGTAGAAGATGTAATAAAATGTATTTTCAAGGTCCAGTCTCTATGGACACATTCACATCATTCAGAGTAAAGGAACCGAAATTTACGAAAGGAGGATGGATATGCTCGGTCAGACTTGCCTGTGCTTTAAAACTCGTGTTTGTGATACATGTCAGGGTCGTAGTATTTGGTGACAACCACTCTGTTGGCAAACTTGCGGCCGGTGAGGGCTTGCATGGCTTTCTGACAGTCGGCAGCAGAGACGTACTCCACAAAGATCTGAAATTAAAATCAACAGGTACGAGGATCAGAGCACGACTTCAGATGTATGAAGATACTAGAATGTCACTTAGTAGAACAGTCTCCTGAAAATCCAATGAAATTTCACACACTCATAGATATCGGTCACCTAAATGTGCCTGTTTTTTTAAATCAAAGACCATGAATTATTCTGTGGGAAATCCGTGAAAATGTCAAAGAAAGGGGTCAAAAAGGTTTTCTCTTGTCCCCTGTCACATCATTCCAGCAAGTTTCATGGAAACCAGTTCAGTAGTTTTACAAAATCCAAACAGACAAACTGACAATGATCCACATGTCCTGGAGATGGCAAAGTCTTAACTAAAAATTTAAAATATTTGTACTAACACAGGTCTGACCTTTCCACAGCCGGGGACTTCCACACCGTCGACAGGTCGGGGAATCTCGATGGAGTGGACGCTGCCGTACTTGCAGCACTCCTCGCGGATGTCTTCCAGGATCTCCTCGTAGTCTTCGTCGTCCACCAGCTCCTCGGGCATCACCATGTTGAGAAGGCACAGCACCTCCGTGGGCAACCCAGAGTTCTGCAGCCTCTGGAGCCCCGGCACCTGCAGGGTCACTGGGGTCTCTATGATGGAGGTCTGCGGGTGAAGGAAGAGACATACACATATTCAGCTCAGACGAATAACAGCATTATAGTCCACACTCAGTCTCATACTAAATAAATTTTTCCCCAGAAAACACTGAATCTTTAGTGGAGTGAATTAACATTAATATAGTAGAAGTAGTAATTTCTCCTTTGACCTTTCACTTTCGCCACCTGCGATTGTGACATTACTGTCTGTAAGATACATAGTGGAGGCAGCAAATCCAATAACAGTCAAGCTTTCTTTACTTTTTTCAACAGAGGACATTTTGAATAGTCACAGACAAAAAAGCCAATGTGTGAAAAATAAAATATATATATATCACTCACAGGGTTGGCGTTTTTAGCTCCGACACTCGCCCTTTGGACGATCAGCTTTTTGTCTCCCAGCTGCATTCCATTGAGCCCGGCGACGGCCTGATAGAGAACACACAGAGGCTTCTGGGCAGCAGCTCAACTTCACAGTTAATGAGCTCAGAGAAGCCCCACACCCTCGTTACCTGATCAGTGGCGCTGATGTCGACATATTCACAAAAGGCGTAACCTTTTGACAGTGACGTGGCACTGTCCTTCACGAGATTGAACGCTTTGAGGGGCCCGAATGAAGTCAAGAGCTCCTTCACCTGCACAAAAAGAGTCAGACAGCAACATATGAGACTGATAAGTCACAGTCACCATAATATTTTATATTACAGAATGAATTCTAAATGTCCATTTGATACTCAAAATTAAATAACAGGGAATGGACTGAAAATATAACCTGCACTGTGTTTGACAAAATGTGTGTGATTAAATTTATTAGATTTTGCATCATAAGGCTAATTTCTAAAAAGAACCAGAGGAATAACAAGGGTTTATAATTGTCTTTTGAGGTCTGAGTTTAACAGAATGAACTCCTGACGATAAAAATGACGTCATCAGCAATAAAGTTACAACTAATGATTATTTTAATTATCAACCAGCAGATTTTTTAGATTTCCTTGATTATTCATTGTTTTGTCTGTATTTAAAGGATGCCCCTTACAACTGCAATTCAAATTTTTCTAATGTCCAACCGGTGGTCTGACACCCAAAGATCCACAGTTTATTATGTTTATTAAGAAACCAACAAAGATCACATCTGAGAAGTTGGAATCAGTAAATTTGCTTGTAAAAACACTCAATTATAAGAATTGTTGTCAGTTAAAGCAACACTATGTAACTTTTACTGAGCAACCATCACCCGCATGTGGGGATTTAGCTCCTTTTTATGAAACTTTTCCTCTGGGCCTCGATCTCGTCCACATGCAGACAACGTTTAAAGTCACTAAAACTGAGATTTTTAGGTGCAGATTCTGTGTATTCATGTGAATATGTAAAACAGAGCATAGCGGTTATATACCGGTTTCTCAACGTTTGGTTAGCAGTTCTTCTCTGGTATTTGACGTATCATTGATGTGGACTTTATCGCCACCTACTGGCCCAGCATACTTGTTTGACCGTTTAGTCGTTTTTTTGTTCTTGTCTGGATCGAGATATTTTGTAAAACAATGGTCAAGCGGATGGAATTTTTTTTTTTTAATTCTATGAGGCTCTTTGTCTGAGCAATGAAATGGTTTCCATGAATTATATCAATGAGTTGAGTGGAGCATTGTCTACGTAGTTCCATTCACTGAATGAATAACTCATTTTAGCAATGGCCCCAGGCTGCCTGGAGGAGAAACCAAACGCTGTGTTTATTTCTTCACATTTGAAAAGTTTCTCCACTGAATATTGGAGATAGACGCTGTTTTTTAATTACTTTGAAGTCTTTTAACTGATCTACAGTCCAGCATTATGCTGGACCTGATTCTGACATTCGAAGCTGAGACTATCACAGGAGATTGTACCCACTCACCAGAGTTACATAGAAAAAATACATTCAGGGTGAGGAGTGGGAATGAAAGAGGAAACATTCTCGCTATTTCAAGTCAGTGAACCATTGAACTCATTTTGATCAAGTTGCTGGTTTAAGATAAAAAAGTTGCATAGTGTTGCTTTGATTTTACATTGATTAACTTTTTCATTAACTGACTCATTGTTTCAGCCCTAATTTATTCCAAGTTTTACACATGAATAGAATAAACAGATAATCGTCTCATATTCAGAGATATAATATGAGAACAAACTGAGAAGTTTAATGTTGAAAAAAGAAACTCAACACAAGTAGTTTAAAAACTGACTTTGTAACTGCATCAGAACAGTCGTACAGTCTTACCTTTACATTTAAAAATGAATACACCCCCACCCCATCAAAAGTAACCACCACCAACAACTACATCCCCGGGGTCCTAAACGCGCTCCAAAAGCATGATGGGAGAAAACAAGTAGCCAGTAAGGGAGCCTGCTGGCTCGAAGTGTATCCGTGTGAGGACCAGAATGTCTTACTTGCCTTGTGTTACATGTTGGCATGGCAGCAGTAGATGAGTACTACTGAACAAATTATGAGCGCAGACTTAACGATCTTACAGGCCCCTAGCTGGGGACAAAGTGGGGGGAACAAAAATGAAAGAGCTGTGAGTATCAACGCAGTGGAAGTGACTGCAAGTATTCAAAAAATAATAATAAGTTAGTGAATATATACATCAGGCAACATGTGCTCTGTAAACTAATTAAGAGTTAATGAGAGAGAAGTGACAGTTAGAATTAAATTCACTGTGTAATACACGATGGAGCTCGACTGTCAAACTGATTCTTCTGCAGAAGTTTCCAAGTCTTTTAACTTGTCAGCAAATATTCACTGTAAATGTTCATATTCTCAAATGAAAAAGTCCAACCTCAAGTTCTCTTGTACTTTTAATTTGGATCAATTTCCAACGTACACTGTATTTATGTTTGTTTGATAACATTATGTTGCATCCCCTTTCTCTCATACTGCCTGTGACCCTGTGACCCATAATGCATTTCAATAACCACCACTGACAGAGACTATGCTTGTTCAAAGTAGGTGCAGAGTAGAATTGATTAGATGAGGATTTTTTAGGCTAAAACTGATATTATATTGGTCAATAGCATAAACTGTATATAAAGATGGACGACATGACAGCTTCCAAAAATTAAGCCAAAACATCACCTGGGGGCTGGCTGCAGTTCAGGTCATAAACAGTGCCTCCCACATGTTAGCAGATGGGACGTGGACTAAATTAAAAGTCAAAGTACGCATAACATATTTTTTTTCTTAAAGATGGTTCGGTTTGAATGAATTATTTGATGAAATAAAAGGGCTGAGACGTGATTGACAGCTGAGACTGGTTGGTTGAGTGCGATACTAAGCAGGCTTCACTCCACGAACAAGATGGCGACACCTGTATAAAGGATATTTTGGCTTCATTTTTGTACAGTGGAAGGAAGTCGAAATGCGTCGTCCATCTTTATTTACGGTCTATAGTCAATAGTCCTTTTTTTTCGTAGATTAAAATCTAGACTGAAAACTTTTTTATAATTGGATCTGAGATATGTATTGAATGAAACATTTTACATTCAGAAAATCTACTTGTCGGCCCCCTCTGCTGGACAAGTAAAGCTGTAAAGGTTTACCTGACATGGACTGATTGATCAAACTGGTCTGACTCCCCCTACTGGCAATGATTTTTTTCTCTATTGATATATTTATGGTATTTATGGTATCACTTGATCTGTCAGTCATTTAGTCAATAAAATAAAAATAAATATCACAATAAAATGTCTGAGCTCGATTAGATTTGACAAACTTTGTATAAGCTGTTTATACAATAACTCAGGTCTGCAATTATGGATTACTTCCACAGCTGATTAATCGGCCAATAAGTATATCTTCGTGATAATAATAAAGTATAATAAGTAATAAAAAACACTGTTTGTGGTAATAATCACCTTAGTGATTGATAATCAAGATTTTTACACTGATAAACTTATTATAATTTTTTTGCTTCAATAACATTTTCACTGAATACAATTAAGAAATATAATTATATCACTGTTATGACATTTTACAGAGGATTTCTTTAAGGTGGACTTTTTCTTTGACAATGAAACATTCAGGCCTAAATACCACACAGAAATAACTATATATCAGTTTATCGACCTCTCATGTGAATTTACTGGACTTTTCTTACCTTTAATAAATGAGTAGCTTAACATGAGGCAGGTTTACTCAGATAATCAAGTCACAAAAAGCCTTATTTTAATATTCATGTAAGATCTGATCTGTGTTATTGAGATTTATTTTGAAAAATAGCTTGTTTATCTGTAGAAGTCGTCCATTGTGAGTATTTTACAATATAGGAAACATATTCACATAAACAAGTCATTAATTAGTAAGCCCTATCTGTTTTCCTTATTCTGTGTTAAATTATTATGTTTTTGCATTAATACTATTATTTTTGATTCAATAATCTGACTTGTTTCGCATGTTTGCTTGTAACCACAACATAGTTTTGGTTTTTCAGGTCATAAAGAAATAAAAAAAACATATTTTGTGCTTGTTTCAGTGTGACAAAAGAAAATTCAGCAAGTGAGAGAAAATAAAAAGAGGAAACATGAGTTCACCAGTTCAGTCAGTTTTCAGTTCAATACCTGGTCGTCGTTTAGATAGTTGGGCAGGCCTCCAATAAACAGTTTATGGGGGGAATCAGGAACGACAGTGGAGACGACACCTAAACAGAGGGAAGAAAGTAAAGGTTAAAACTCCATTTAAAGTTCTCTACATCCCATAACAGAACTTGTTATTACTGCAGGCCGGGGGAAAAAAGCCATCGGGAACAAACCTGGGACATGGAACGCTGGCTGCTCTGAGATACCTGGTAAAGGTCGATAGTCGTGAGGTCGTCTAATCTTCAGAGACTGACCCTGGAAAATGATTCCATCGAAGGCCATGGCCTGCGTCGTCTCGTCTACCGACCGGAACTAGAAATAAAGAACAAACAATGCTTTGAGACTTCTGCTGCAAAGGTTCCTCACAGTGACACGATGCAAATGTGTAATATCGTGTGAAAGAGGCAGGAAAGAGAATAACTTTTTGCAGCATCAGCAAGTCTCAGTTACTGTCTGTTTATTTTAGAGATGAATACACTTTGTATGCATGTGTGTGTTTGTTTGTTTGCAAGTTAGTTTAGATTTGTAGACCATTGATGTAACATATGGTTTTGACAAGTGTTAAATGGATAAACTTTATTATCCCCCCCATCATGGAGGTTACGTTTTTTGCCCCTGTCTGTTAGTTTGTATGTTTGTTTGTGAGCAAGAGGTGAAGTACACAACAGTACATAAGCGGCACACAAACACAATCTTTACTCATAGAGAAAATAATTGGAATAATTGAAATTGATAATTAGACAGCGGTGGAAGAAAGTCAGCTTACACAGAGAAAATACTTGTTGTTTTGGTTTTTCATTGGATTTCTATGAGAGTCTAGTTTTTTTTTTGTGTCAGGAACACGAACCTCAAGGAAAGCAAAGTTTTTATCCTGATTAATCTGCACAGCGAGTACAGGGTTACTTGGAGCTTGTGAAAGGCCTGCGAGTCGCATCTGAGCATTAAAGAACTCGGCCATGGACTCCTGCGAAGAAAGAAAACATAGACAACGTGACGGGACTCCATGCAACATGAAGATATCTGTGTTGGGTAAAAACATCACAGTCATTGGAGATAAAAGAAGAGTAACTGGAGACTTTACCTCAGTCACCCCAAAGGGAATATTTCCAACATAGAGGCGTCTGGCTTGTCTTGTCATCTGACTCCCAACTAGGGGCACTTGTGTCGGTGCTGCAGCCACTCCAGTGGTGGTGGATGTTGCCAGCAGAGCAATTGTCGGTATCTGCCCGGCCGCTGAGGAAAAAATCAAACAGAGAGCAGAACTGTTACCTTCTACAACCTTTAACCCCTCTTATTTTATAGTATTATTTATTTTCATTGTTTTTAACAGTTTTTTGTGGGGACTAGTGACTAGATGATGCATATAAAATGTGACGATAATAATGTAGAGATCGTACTGATAGCATTGTAGCAATAGCAGCAATAACATTGTAGCCATAGCACATAACATTATAGCAATAGTAGTGATAACATTGTAATGATAGTAGCAATAACATTTTAGCGATATTAGCGATAAAATTGTAGCAATTACATATTTTTTCATTGATTTCTAAGTGGATTAATTAACTTGTATTCATGAAGGACAGTGGATATAATAATATCTTCAGTGAGTATAAGTCAAAATTAATCAAAAAATATATATAAAATGTGTGTTTTGTTCCGACTTTAGTTATTACTGCCAGAACGTATATTAAGTTTGAAACAAATTCAAGACTTGTGCACAACAATTACATACAGCTGTCGTTGGCAATGACATTCTTAGATCACAGGCTCCCTTCTAGCCATGCTCCAAAATATGTAGAAAGAAAACCACGCAAGAAAAAAATAAAAAATTGAATGTATAAAAACTTTCCCCGTTTAGAATCAGGACTAGAGACTTGTTCAGCTCTTCCCACAAGCTTAAAATAACATTAATGTATGCAAGCCCCTAAGAGAAGTGCTGGTAGGTGTAGCTCTGAATACATCTGACTCAACTGAACAAGCAAAGAGAACATGTGAAGTACCTTGCATAGCTTTATATTGCATTGGTGTGATGTGTTCAAAGCCAGGAGGAGGCACGTCCCAGTATTTGCAGGTCTTTTTCTTCCTTGTTCGCCTTGGAGAGTGACTGGACACAAAAGGATGAAATAACAGAAGTCAGCAGTCAGTTTATGTGCATTTGTCCACCAAGAAAAGTTATACACTATGTCCAAATCACAAATCCAAATACATTTCTAATGTATTTGACAGCCATTACTGTTTATCTGTTTTAAACATGATATTTTTAGAAGAATTTTAGAAGGATAATTAACGAAGGCTGAATTCCAAAGCTCCTTCAGCTTCAGAATCCCAGTATGGCTTTACTGTTTTGGTTTACTCTTAAAGCTCTCATGGTTCAGTTTAAAGTCCAGTGTGTGACAGACACAGAGTTCTGGAGCATTTAGCAGCTCAAGACCCGGATGTTTCCCTCAGGCAGTGGTGAAGACAAAACATAGCGATACACCAGAGGGAGGAAGTGTAAATAAAGAAAAAGTGCTTAAAAGGTGATATTAGTGTTGAATAGGTTGTGTTTCTGCAGCCCCCAAGTGATAAAAAACTAGTGAGCAGTTTCACCTGTGGTCCCCTTTCTATGAGGTCTTCTATAAGTCTGCAGTGACAAAGGTTTAATAAGAACTACTTTTACTGAGGAACATAGTACATGGACTTATAGTACACAGTATAGGTACACACAGTATTTGAGTCTCAGTAAATAATAGATGGACCCAGTGTGTGATTCATGTTGAGACAGGTGTATTTTCCCCATTAAAATCCTGCCTGGTGCATCTGCAACTCTGTGATTCTGCTGCTGCTGCTGCTGTATGGGCGGCATGAGGCAGCTTTCAGCCGCTGACCTGTGCTTCTTGTGGTCCCGGGACGAGCTCCTTCGGTCCCGGCTCTTCCTGTCCCTGCTCCGGCTTCGTTTCTCTCGGCTGCGGCTCCCTCTGTCTTTGCTCCCTCTGTCTTTGCTCCCTCTGTCTTTGCTCCCTCTGTCCTTGCTCCCTCTGTCTTTGCTCCAGCTGCCGTGTTTGTCGCCTCGGACCGGAGATCCACTGCGACTCTTCTTTTTGTGTCTTTCTCTTTCTCGCTCTGTGTGATCATTAAAGGACAGCAGCAAGCAATATTTACTAGCCTGTATGTCAGCCTATAATTTATGTAGATTTTTCTGGTGAGTACTACTGTATAAAGGATACTGGGCTGCAAATATTCAATTCAGGGGATGAACATTTTCATTTATATAGTTATCATTCATGTGTTTTTAATTGGGTTTTAAAACACTTAAACATTATTCTAAAAGATAGAGAAGCTCTGACACCCTTCAGTCTCCCCTGTGTTGAGCTGCTTCATATTTCTTTGAGAAACTTGACAGTTGAACGTGGCCTCACTTCTTGGCAAAAGCAAATATCAGAGAGAACAAGATGTGAGACCTTTTATCAAATCAATAAGAGGTACTCTGTATTTCGTTATAGATCAGATCCCTGCACCTGGAAGCTCTGCTTTGATTAAATGTCGAGGTTTAAACGAGTGTTTGGGTTATTTTTTTCTCACTGGTGAACTTCTATGTGTTGTGTGTTACCTTATCATTTGTTGCCTTTCTATCAATTGCCTGTACTTTAAAATATCCGCAGAGGAATAAAAATGCCTAGCACACTTCTCGAAAGCCCAGGAAGACTTTTTCATCGATCTAACAGCCCAAGTACTGAAAATATTACATTTTCATCACATGTTACAAAATAAAATATAACAAAAGTTATTAAATAAAAATAAGAATATGATTTTTCCTTCAACCCACAGAATTATTGTGTATTTATCTGTCATCTGTTCAGTGTTTTCACATGAAGCACTATGACTCCTAATTGCAGATTAACTTTTGAATAAATCTGCACACATAAAGATTATTACTACTAATTATGTACAATAATAATAATCAATGCAATAATGTAGAAGCTTTAAAACCCTCTGTATGCGTCTGTATTTTAACCATTTCTTTTCTGTTGTGCCGCACTTTGTACTTTGTGTTAAAAAACTTGAATACATAAATCTATAAATAAAGTTACTATTATTATAGACAGTAGACTTTGTTGCTTATCTGTTTTTTTATTCATTTTTAAAATAATATTTTGATATTAAATATTAGCAGAAGGGATTATACCATTATTATACCATAGAATCTGGCAATCTGACTATTTGGTCCAAATCCAAATCCTACTATTCATAATAATAATAATAATAATAATAAATTTATAAAAATGTTCCCCATCAACATCATCAACTTTGTTTTAAGTGCAGTCTAATGTGACCAAATGTGTTGTAACAAGGAAACACTGAGCAGATGACAGAGAAGTGCAATTAATTTGAAAATGAACCTTTAGTAATGGATGCCGAATTAATAGCTACATGAAATTGATTCATACAATGTCATCGGGTCATTTTTAGCAACGTGAATATCCTTGTCGGAGAGCACGATATTATAAGAAGGTGCAAAATGTAAATAGAGTTTCGTATCTTGTCGTCTCGCGCAGGAGAATGCGCAGTAAATCCACACCGGTACCGGACTGCGTTTGGAATAGTGCGTAAAAAGGAGCCGGCGGCTGTGTGGAGACAGTGTGGGTGAAGGTGAGACAGTGAATTAATGCTGACATGAAAAGGGAAAGGAGCTGAGTCACAGCCGCTGTCAGGACGCGTTATTCATTCATTCAAGAATCAGCACATCTGCGCTTCAGCGCCGACAAGCAGCCGTTTTCAGTCCGTGGTCCCAACTCTCACCTTGTCGATTCTGGCTCAGCTGCTTCTCAAATTCCTCGAAATCCGACATTGCTCCGGATGTTTTGATGCGTGGAGAGACGGAGCAGGTCCGGCTCGTCTGAGGGGGCAGCGATGAACCGAGCGGCTCCGATGACAGAGCCGCAAAAACCCGCTGACATCTGCCGGAGCCCAGACACACGCGCGCGCACACACACACGCACACACACACACACAGTAAACACACTGCATCCGGTGATCCTTCAAAATAACACTGTGACCCGAGCTCACCTCCACCAAGATCACACATGAATACAAAACATGATGTCGTGCAATATATCATATCACCGTGCACGATTTTACCAACTTTACTAGGTGTGTATATAATCTTATAACATCAATGATCTCATTACTTGTCTATTTTTATGTATTAATAATTGTATAACTTGTCAATTCATTATAACAATAGTCTCATCACTTGTGTGTGTTTTTAAATATTAATAATCGTAATATTTGTCTATTTTCTATCGATAATCTTATTACTTTTTCTATCTCGTGTTATACGTGGGTTTAAAGGAGAAAATTGGATATATATTAGTATAACAGCAACAAAAAAATCATAATAAAGTTCCTGCTACAGCGGAACATGTTTAGGACCACATTTTGTAATGACAACACAATGACACAAAAACACTCAAACCAGGTGGAAATGATCAATAATCTTCAAATAAACGGTGAAACCTGTCGCTATAGTCCATATTAACAATATGTTATTGTGATGAGGACAACATCCGGTTTAGATTTTTTTCTTTGTAAAACTTGATTGGAAGAATTTTCGTGCTTTTAATTTCTTGACACACACACACACACACACACACATGCAAAACTTATCTCCATTGCAAAGGTAGTATTAAAAGGACACCAAAGTTAACATATGCAGTGTTGTGAGGTTTTAACATTACAAACAAAACAAAACAATCAATTGCCAACATTTCTTAAAATTGACAATAACATTGATAAAAAAAACAATATAAACAAAGGGGAAATAGTGTTGTGTCCCTGTAGGAGCTAAACATGAAAAAATAAGATATAACACATATCTCACTATTTGCAATTACTTTTTATCAGTGGTGTGCACAAACTCTGTCGCACAAAGGAGTTCAACTACACACAAGCCCCAGGTTCACTGCACCTATGTGTCGACATGATTTGATAAATTGCCAATTTGCTGGAAACTTTTTGCCCTGATGTTTAATATCAGCTCAGACAGGTCTATCGTTTTAAGATCTGAATTATTTCCTGAGCTCAGTTGTTTTTAGATGCTGTTTTAATTTTTCAGGCAAAGTAGTTTAAATGCATCAGAGAACTACAGGCACAGATTAACATTGGTGTGCTTATTATTTTCTTCAATAATCGATTGATCACTTAGGTAATAAAATGTAAGAAAACAGTGAGAAATTCCTCAATATTCTCTATAGAGTCAAACTGCTTCTGATGTCAAGAACCAGTCAAGACAGCTTAGAAAAAAGAAAAAGTAGAAAATAGTTAAAGCTTTAAAATAAAATACTTTTTTTGATTTTAAGTTAATTCATTAATCAACAGTTCCTGTTACTTAAAATAATGAAGCTCACTTAAAGGTTAGACCTATTTGCAAAACTGTAGCCTATAAGTGTAGGAAACAGAGGAATTAGCGCCAAGAAATATTGTGTTCAAAATTGTATTCAACGGCATTTTGGTCAAACACAATCCAACACACAATCCACTGCATGACTCTGGTAAAACTTGTTTCTGTTCATAAATCTGAAAATTCACAATACAACATGTGTATAATTATCATTAATTCCACCTATAGGAAGCTGCACAGCAGCCGATGGGAACTCCCCCTACCCCCGACTCCTCTGTAATTCTACATGTTGACAACATGTATGGAAAATAACTGACTCAGCTGTGCTGCTATTAAAAGACCTCAAATCCCAAAGTATTGCTGTGCCCAGGCGGCTGTCATGTCCGAGGCACTCTGTGACTGAGCTGCTGAGTCGAGCTGCTGCAGCTCCTCAGGAGAGGAATCAAACGACACCTGCAGAGGCCTGAGACGCAGTAAGTGCTGGCTGTCTTTCATTTCTTGTAATATCGAGGTCAGATGGCTCTGTTACTTTAAAACGAACCGCTCTTCATGTGCCAAGTGTCAAGATACTGTGAAAGGATTTTTCTGAGGGTGATGCTGTGTTTTAATATTTCATTTTGTGCCATAAAAGCTGCAGCATGAAATGAAAAGTGCTCTTGTTTTCTTTTGCGTTTGTGGATATCTTGACCTTGTTGTGAAATAACTGTGACGAGTACCCTGTGACACTGAGCCTTTGTGAGAGATACAGTATCTATTTCTAGGGCACTTTATATTTAGAAGTCTCTTCTTGGACAAACAGCTGGTGCTCTGCATGGTAAACCTAAACCAAAAGTTTATCTCCACACTCCCTGTCGGACACAAATAGAACATGTGAGTGTTGGTTTCAATGATCTGAGGAAAACTGCACCATGGAGTAACATATAGTGATTTATACGAAGGAAAGTTTGATGATGTGAAATAATCTGCAGCTCAAACACAATGAGGAGGAAAGGAAAACGGGCCCCTGGACACAGACGTAAAAGGCCCCTATCCAACTCTATACAGGAGCAAGACCCGAAAACAGAAAGATATTCCTAACAACTATGAAACAATTCTTTGCATTTTGCGTCTGCTCTTTGTTGCAATTTCTAATGGTCTATTTGTAGTGATTTTGAAGTTGTTTTGCACCTGTTTTAATTTAGTGGGTGTTTAAAAATGACTTTGGATCCTCTTGTTGTTATGAAGTCGTCATTTTATCTTTTCGTGATCACGTTGCATGTCTCTGTGATTGTTTTGTCATTTTGCATCTTCTTAAAATGATGGTGTTGTCATTTTGTCATTTGTGTCTGTGCTTGTTTTGCATCTCTTATTATGCAGAAGTCATTTTGTGTCCTCTTATAGTAATTTTGCATCTTTGTGTAATTATGGAATAGTCATTTTTCCTTTTATTATCATTTTTTTTTGTCTCTGTGGTCGTTTCGCATCTTTTTTAGTAATTGTGCTGACATTTTGTGTACTTTTGTCATTGTTTTGTTAATTTGTTGTGTGTCTGTAGTATATGTATATGAGGTTTGATCACATTCGTTCACACGGGACGCTTTCTCCGCTTGTTGTTGTACCCGTTGAATGTCGGGGTTCGGGGGTAAATGATGGTCTTCATAGCCCCCCCCCCCCCACCCCTCTCTTTCTCTCTCTGTCTGTCTGCTTGTGTGCTTGTAGTGGATGGGCAGAGGGGGACATTTAATTATGTGATTGGGAAAATTAAAACTCCAGGACAACAGAAGGGGAATACAAAGTATGGGATGCATATTTGATAATTTATATCATATAAAATATGTAATTTATATCGTTTAAAATCATGGGGGGAGGGGGAGCTGGCTCACTAGCATTTAAAGGAACAGGCACTCAAAACAGGTCACTCTGTGGAGGGCTGTTTTAGACAGGGTTAAAAAGGGTGCTGTTTTATATGATCCTTGTGGTATTTTGACCAAAGTATGTTACAGACATTTCATTAAGACCCCAAGGAACCATATCAACTTGTGGTAAAATGGGCATGCTATGTCCCCTTTAACATTTTTAAAATTGTGGTTAAGTTCAAAATAATAATAAAATAATAAAATCTTAGTATCAGTTTTATGAATTGTGAATGTGATTTTACCTTGTGTTCTTTTGTAGGAATGTATCCAATGTATCAAAATACTCAAGTGTACTGCATGTTATATAAAGATATTAAGAATGTTCTCATCTTTTCATGTATTCGAAACAATATATATTCTCTGTTTTTGTTTCAGAGTTATAAGAATAAATCTAGATTTAAATATGGTTGTAAAGAGAGAGATGGAATCCAATGTAACAGAGCCGGAGAGCCTCTGGGTATGAAACGTTCCTTTTTCCTTTAAGTCACGTTCATTAGATCCTAAAACGTTCTCCGACATCTCATCTCATCTCATCTTCATCACCAGAGAAAAATCATTTACCATCTACAAAGTACGTTCACATCTTTAAACATTGCTCTAACAACATAAACCTGTTAGGTACTCTGACGCTAACATCACCACTTGTGGTTAAGGCAGCAAATATGCAGCTGCCACAGGCATGTGCTAGCTTAGCTTAGCACTATTAGTAAAATAAAATAGATAACAAAAACTGAAATATGAAAACTAAAATGGCCAAGAAATTGTCTAGAATTAATTGTCCCTATAAAATGGTAATTCATTTTCAAGACATTTGCTTCTACAAATGATCTGTCAACAAGATTTACAGTGGGAGCCAGGCTAGCTGTTTCCCTCTGTGTCCTGTCCTTATGCTAAGCTAAGCTAACCATCTGTTTGCTGTACCTTCATAGACGGGTGTGAAGTAGTGGTATTGGAAAGTGAGCATTTCCTAAATTAATGAACTTTCACTTTAATATTTTGTGTGCACATTAACAAAGATACATATTTACGTCCAATTTTGCACATTTATTGTCCAAAAACATTTTTTTCCCCAGGATATTCTCCAAGAGATGGACCCAACATGGACGACCACTGTTCTCCTAGTTCCCTGTGTTGTCGTGCTGACAGCTGGATTTTTCTACCTCTATGGTTGGATTGTTGGTCTGTTGACAAAAACGTCCGTACGCAATAAGGTGGTGGTTTTATCTGACGCCTTATCTGGGCTCGGAAAAGGTAACAACAGGCATCCTTCTAATTAACGCAGTATCTATGATCGAAATCTGATTTCACACTGGTTCTGTCTTGTTTTTAACTCGCTTTGACTTTCATAATGAAGAATGCACAGGTGTGTTCCACAAAGGAGGAGCCAGGTTGATCCTCTGTGGGAAAAACTGGGAGAAGCTTGAAGAACTTGCTGATGATTTGGCGAACGCCTCAGACCCCACTGTCGTAAGTGCACCAGCACTGAAACTCGATCAATCACGACTGATGGTCGGGTTGGTTGAACACTTAATGGATCACATTAACTTCACAGACCTACAGTGGTAGAGTCATCAGATCTTTCACGTAAAGCTCCGATAAACTTGTTTCTCAATATACAGGGATAGTAACTAGGTAACTACGTAACTAAGTGCATTTACTCAAACACACTTTGAGGAACTTTTACCATATTTTATGCTTCTCTACATTTCAGATTGTACTTTATTATAGTAAATTTGTCTGATCGCTATGGTTACAGTTTAATATTTGACATTATGAAAATATCCGTTTATAAAATTCAATGAATGGCTGGTTTAATAGCAATCAATGCTCAATTTTTGATGCTCATCTTATGTTTTTCAGTCTAACATGTTATTCTGAAAAGTAATGACAAATGTTAATATAATGGAGTAAAAATCTCTGAAATGAAGTGGGGTAGAGGAACAAGCAGCATAAAATGTAAACATTCAAGTAAAGAGACTGAAAACACAAGTAGGATTTGTAGAAATTACTTTCCATCACTGCAGACATCCTTACCATTGCTGATACTTCACCATCTCCTCCTCAGACGTTTCCTCCTAAACTGGTGCTGCTGGATTTTGGGGATATGGAGAGTATGCCTGACGCCATCGAAGAGATCCTGGACTGTTACGGCTGCCTGGATGTTCTCATGCTAAACAACAGCATGAAGGTCAAAGCACCTGCACACAGTGTGTCGCTGGAGATGGACAAGCTCCTGATGGACAACAACTACTTTGGACCAGTCACATTGGCTAAAGGTAGAGGATAGAAACCACAGTCTTTGAATAAGGATGGAACGACACATCTCCACCTTCTCCTATTATACAAAAAGAATGCAGAAAAAAATAACCTGGGTACGAGTGCTGCCATCTTGTATTGGAAACATAATTTAGTGCCAGAGTCTGTGCAGTACTGACCGAGGAGTGGAGTCGCCATTTTTAGGTCTTTGTTGACTGCTCACAATTCAGTGTCAGCTGTCAATCATAACGTTTCAAAATCAAACTCATCGGAGACACACTTGAACATTTATCAGTGTTTAGATCGATCAACCATCGATAGAAAAAAATGCATCAGTACATTTATGTGTACTTTTTAGTTTGGTCCATGTCCAATCCGCTAACATGGAGGACGCGGGGTTTATGACCTTTACTGCAGCCAGCCACCAGGTGGCGAAAAGGATTGTTTTGGCTTCAATTTTGGGGAGCTGTCATGTCATCCAAATTTAAATTGAGTCTATGATAAAAAACGTATGGGTTAAGATTTCAGGCTGCAGAGTTAGAGTAGTGCTAACACATTTCTTTGGTTGTGTTTCCGTTCTGCAGGTGTGCTACCCTCCATGATCTCCAGAAGAACTGGCCACCTGCTCCTCATCAACAGTATCCAAGGGAAACTCGCTGTTCCTTTCCGCTCTACATGTGAGTCTTCCATTCTCTATTTAAGTGAAATGTTTTGAACTAATTGATGAACTTAACTGAATGAATTCCATTAAATAAATGACACTAATGGCTTGGTAGCTATTAGTGCTGCAGTGTTTTAGTGCTGTTGTTAATTGGATATTCATGCTGCCCTCTGTAATGAACTGTATGAACTGTAGGATGATCTGTAATAACGTTGATGATCCGCAGACTTTTCTTCAAGCGCTATACCCTCAGGTTAAGATGACAATTTGTCCAATATTTTGGTTTATGACCAAATACCTGATGAATTAATAACATTCCCGGCACCGTCAAGTGCTAATCAGCAGTTAACAACAATTAACTTAGTGGTTGTTTTACATCTCTGCACTTGTTTTGTTTGTCTTTACGGTTGTTTTGTGTCTTTGTAGTTGTTTTGTTTGTCTTTATGGTTGTTTTGCATCTCTGTGGTTGTTTTATGTCTCTTTTGGGATTTTTGATGTGTGTTTGCTTGCCAGATTTGAAATGTGTGACCTGTAAGTAGTTGGGGCATTAAGATGAGCTACCTTTTCAGATGCAGCCTCCAAACATGCAGTTCAGGCCTTCTTTGACTGCCTGAGAGCTGAGGTGGAAGAGTATGGCATCTCCGTCAGCACCATCAACCACACCTTAATCAGCAGCACCGCGGCTGTAAACACAGAGACAGCCTCCTCCAAATCCTTCTGGTCACGTGAGTAAAATCAAAGGAAACAAGGCAGACATATGATCAAACACATTATTTATCAACAAGTGTCTTTACAATTTCAGGTCGGACTACCATGAAAAATAAATTCATTGTCCCTGGAGGATGACTTAGGCTGAATTTGCTCTCTGGCCACCTCTGAACATTTTTACTTTACTTTAACGGTAAAGAGTGTATACAGCGCTCTATATAATTTTACCGAGGAAAAAAATGCCAATAATTCAATTAAAAACAATACAAAAACATTAGAGATAAGTAACCAGCAACATGTTCAATATATAAAAAAGCAGCACATATATTTTATTGGAATATTATTACTGATTCGCTGAATTAACATCAGATGCATTTTAATGTTGTCAAGTATAAATTTACACAGTAACTGTTGGGTAGTTTAATTCACTGGTTCCCATCTATGGGTTGGCACCCCCTGAGGGGTCATGAGACTCTGCACGGACGTTGTGACATGATTTTCATAAACCAAATACAAATAAAAATCAAATTACACAAGCATATTTGAGCAATAATTTATTTCATTTAAAATAAAACCATCTAAATGAAAAAATATGTCTACCAATTTGCATAGGTCCCTGCTGATTTTCTTTGCAAACCAGCTCAAATCAATATACCTTCTGGATTCAACCACCTCCGGGGATACTGAGGGTCGCAAGCTTGTGACTTATTTAGGGGGATCAGGAGTTTGGGAACCCCTGATTATACTATAACATGGATATTTTATAATCTGGTCATTGATTTGGATG
Organism: Hippoglossus hippoglossus; assembly: GCF_009819705.1. Lineage (NCBI taxonomy): Eukaryota > Metazoa > Chordata > Actinopteri > Pleuronectiformes > Pleuronectidae > Hippoglossus > Hippoglossus hippoglossus. Next base: position 5,624,633 of record NC_047158.1, on the reverse strand, counting down.
AATAGGCTTTTCAACTAACTACAAAATTTAAATAAATAAAGCGCAGTAAAACATAGTGACATAAAATTTCACTGAAATACTTCAGTAAGTAAGTTCAGAAAAAAATTCACATTTATGAAACAAACTCTGGATAATTTGAAGTTTAATATGTTTTGAGACGTCGTTAAAGACTAAAAGCTGTATTAATTGCCTGATTTTGCTTTTTCTATCTTAACCGTCCTGGCTCTGTCTCTGCAGTGCTGTACACTAAGAAACCCCTCGGCGTTTCCCCAGACGAAGCAGCCGCTGAGATCGTCAAGACGTTGAACAACAAGAAGAAAGAGGTGGTAATTGCTCCCTCCCTCCCAAAGGTGGCCGTCTATGCCAGATCCTTCTTCCCTAACGTGTTCTTCGCCGTGATGGCTGCGGGAGTGAAGAACACTGCTGCCTTTGAGAAGATGTAGTGCTGTGGTGTGTGATGTTTACATGGAGACTAAGGCCTGAGGGTTTCTGGTGAAGGTGGAACAAATCAATGGAAATTATAGAAACAAGTACTTTAAAGAATGTATTGTTGGTCTTAAATAGACTTATGTGTAAAATCATGATTTAAAAAATATGTAGCCTGTATTTAAAAAAAAAGTTTAGGTTGTAATGATATTATGTACAATTACACATATCAGAAAGTTATCTGTACATTGTATTGCTTCACATACTTAACATGATCATGGAAGTAAGGAACTTGCTTAGAAAATGTTGCAACTGTTCTTGTGTTTGGATGAAAATAATTATGAGTATCAATAAAAGTATTCATGTGTATTATATAGAATAAAAAATGATTTTTTTCCAATTTATTGCTGTTACCAAGATTACATATGCTGAAAGAAAAACTGGCAACGCTTTATTTCATAGTTCTGGCAATCCCAATTTATCATTATTATATATTATTATATACTTTACAAAGAAGTTTATTGCCAAAAATATAATCTGGTATAATTAGAAGTATAATTATAGCTGATACACTTCCAGTTATTTCTGAATGTTTACCAATATAACCTCAAGACTTTAATTAAGAGGTTATAAGGCTAAGCATGAATGAAAAACATAACTTCGTCCACTAGATTAATTATTCACTGGGTTTAAAAGGGGAGGGGGGGGGATTCATCTGCAAGTCAATATTTAACTCTCAATTTTTCCTTTTTTTCTGGTGATTAGATACTTTTCAGATCAACGAAGAAATTATTAAGAAATAACATCTTCTAATAATTTTTAAATAAAATGTGTACGTTTTCTGAGGAGATTTTTCCAGAGCCATAATGTAATTTAATTGACACCAATTACAAATCTAGATTTATATTTCATTCCTTATAATGCATCGGTCACATGGACTCCAGTTATATTTTTGCTGATAATCCTATTGTACAGTATTTGTATTCTTAATTCTTAATACTTGTCTGGTGAGCATGTAGCGCCCTCTGGTGTCGCCTCTGTACCACTACAACAACATGCTGTCAGCAGTGGGTGCCTGTTCCTGTGCACGCGACCTTTAACATGTTCTCCAGACTCTCCGCGCTGCGGCTCCGGCTCCGCTCGGGTCCGGTCTGCTTCGCCGCCTCAGGCTCCAGCTGCAGGGCGACGGTGGAACATGACCGAGCGAGGCAGCGCTTCACCGTCTCTCCGGGCACCGGGGCCGGTAAGGACGCTTCCACCCGGGGCTGGCGCTCCCTGTGGCGGGAGGTCTTGTACGGGAGGCCGGCGTCCACCCGCGGCCCCGTGGAGCACGTTTCTTCTTCATTGATCATTCATCTGTAGAAATTACTCACATCCTGGTTTGTTTGTTTGGACTCGATCCAATTTATTAACGGGCCGAGCAGGGCTGCACCTAATGGAGGATCCGCTCAGCAAAACGTCCTTTAAAAACCAGAGGATTTAAAGTTTCTTTGACCGTGGTAAACTGTTGGAACAGCTGATGCCAATGACACGTGTTTTTAACGATTTGATTTTAGTCGCTTACAAGTTCGGTGTCAGTATTATCACCGACAGTAACACATTTCAGCACATTTCTGCCTAAATGTCCACAGTAGCACAGGAATGGTAGGGGGTCTTCTGAATAAAGATATTTCTGCTGGGGGGTTAATCTCTCCACAGAGAAACCAGTTACATTTTAGGAGTGGTGATATGATTAAAAGAAAGAATAATAATAATAATAATCATTATTATTGTCTACGAGTGAAGAAGTATTCATATTCAAATAACTGAGGTACAAAGTGGTGACATTTTATATAAAAATATATACAACAGTATATATAAAATAATCATAGTAATAACAATTATTATAATTACTACACAGTAATATGAGTCATCATCATCATAACAATTATGATGATGATTCTTCTTCTTAATATTATTATTATTAACAATTGTACATATTTTTGTATATAAAATGTTAACACATTTAACACCTCTTACTACTGGTCAATTCATTCAGCTGCTGCACATCTGTACAACACCCCAGTATCATACACTTTGTGTCTTTAATCCACAGAGGCCCATGAATGTGCAGTTCTGAGCTACAGATTCACCGGAGAGAAGGAGGTGGATCTAATCTCGACCTTTGTACCAGAGACGTTCAGGGGCCAAGGTGTCGCTGCACTGCTGTCAGAGGTAAAAATGTGAGGACACACGTGAAAGTCTGAACCAAGCTCTGTGTCTTTGTTACCTTGTTAACATTTGATCTGGTTAGTTTTGGATTCACATTGTGATTTAGGGAGCGCACTAAAGAATGTTGAATACATATACCTCCTGTTATCATCACCTACGTGGGTTTCATCTACCTGTACTTGATATTGATTGGTTTGTAGATGGACACTCATCTGGCGTGTTGTCAGTTGAGCAGGTGGTAGTCTCTGTTTGAATGGAGAAAATGAATGAACTGTTTCATTTGGTTCATTATGGTTTTACTACCGGCGTCACCAGCTTCAGGCTCAGTGATCCATGTGAATGAATGTCCTTGTTAAAAGATAATATAGTTGGAGGTGAAGTCTACGAGCAATCCTGCGAGCTACTTCCACTTCTTTTCCTTCTTCTATTGTTGAATGCTGTCTCAACGTCTGAAAGTCTGAACAATTCAAAAAAGTGTTTTCACGCTGTGAACAAACTTAGCCATGGTTCAGTTTGATCCGGACTGAGAGTGTTGGTCTAAAGTATTTAACGTTTTATTTACAGGCTGCCATGGACTTTCTGGTTGAAGAAAACCTGAAGGCTCGTGTCTCCTGTTGGTACATAAAGAAATACATTGAGGAGCACCCGGTGCAGCAGTTTAAAGACCTAGTCATCCCCTGACTGCTGCTGATGTGACCACCACTGCTACCTCAAATCAACTATATCCTCTTACAACACTACAGAGGCCAAATGGAGGCATTATAATTGTATAAGTATTTGTTTTTCTTTGGATCAAGATCCCTGTTCAGACCCATCAAACTGAGGCACAGAATAATTTACCTCATTTTTTAAGAATCATAACTTTGATATGAGTGAAGTTAAGATGAAAGTTGCCGCTTTCTAATAATTTTATTTTGATGTGTTTTTGTTAATCTGAAACTATCAAATAGATTTCTCTTTTTAATCATGCATCCTTAATATATTATTAGCAATATTTGTTAATTCCTAATTGTTGGGAAAAAACACTGAAGTATCAGGTATAATGAGTAGATATTGATGATGTTGGGTTATTTTTATAGTTATATAAAGTGTTAATTTTTATGTATTTATGGACATGATCTGTTTATCAGCGAACATGAAACTGATTATCAACTTGTTTACCATTGAAAATAAAATGATGATTTTGACAGCATCTTATATTCAGTCCTATACTTGACTGGGAGGCAAAGCAGGTATGCATGTGTGACTTCGTGGTACCAGTTAGTAGTGTGATGGCAGCATTCTCCCCCAGCAATGAATGAGATGGGGATGACTGGCTGATGCCCAAATAAAGGCCCCAGATGATTCTTTATAACCTGGATGGAGAAAGAGAAACCAAACAAGCCCATGTCATTCAACTGAAGCAGCTGAGCAACAGCGCCCTCTTCAGCCAGAGGAACAATAACATCCTGAGGGAAACATGAATATGTCAAATTTGATAGAAACCACTCACAAGACATTTCACCCAAAATGTGAAAATGCTAACACCATACTGTCTCAAGTGGGTGAGTCGGGATCATGGAAGTTGTTTTAAGTGCATCGTGATTATTTACTGAATGTCACAACAATGCATCCTGTAGTATTTATTATATTTAGTCTGAACCAAAGCGGTGAACTAACCGACCAACAGATCGACCAATAGAGCTGTGCTGCTGGTGTGGTTAAAAACACACATAGGCTACTGACTATAGGAACTATGAGATAGCTCTGCAGGCGGTTTAGTTGATAACCTAAATGTTCACCAATAGCAAACCTTTTTAACGATTTAACAGTGAGAGGCCACTAAATGGTTAATAGGAATTCTGTGAAACTTGTGCCAGCAGTTGCTGCTTCGCTGCAGATTATATCACAACTGGAAGGAACAAGCTGCAAGAATTTCATAAGAAACTGTAATTTTCCCTCCTAGCTACGACTTCACCATGAGCCTGGAATCTCAGATGAAATCCGCACATGCTGGGCGAGAACAGTATATCTTGGCTCCTCGCCACCAAATGAGATTACTTGTGCCGCCACAGCAGCAGAAGTTACTGCACAACCGCGTTGGACCGAGGTGCAGCAGCGTCAGGTCATCTGCAGGGGAACGAGTCCAAGGATGTGACATGAGGCTCGGACGTGACTGAGCTTGAGTTTCAGGTTTTAATTGGATTCAGGTTTTTTCAGCAGCGTACGGTGCAGTTAGAAGCACTCTCACATTTTATTATGCATCGTCATGACAACTTCAGCGACAGTCATACTGGAACACATGTCCATCATTTGTGCATAATTTTGATTCCAACAGATTTCGGTCTCCATTAAAGACGTGTGCCTTCAGTCTTCTTTCGGCCCGGTGCTTTCAGTGTTTGATTTTTTATCCATTACACCGAGAAGAATCCATCAAAAAACACAGGACGAGTCAGTGGAGCTGTGACCATCAAACACAGCAGCTGCGAGGACACATAAAGAGCAAACTCCTGAAATTTCTTCCAAACAATCAGCGACAAAATTTTAAACGTGGGTACAAATTATGAAATTAAACTGTGCATTAGAGAAGCAACACCCACCATCACAGATCATTCCAAGTGAGCACCGTCAAAAATGTTAAACTTTTTGACTCCATTTCTCAAGCATATTTGCAGAGTAAGACAAACAACCATTCACACTCATATTCACACCTTCGGCCAGTTTAGAGTCTCCAATTAACCCCAGTCTACATGTCTTTGAAATGTGGGAGGAAGCCGGAGAAAACCCAAACCAACACGGGGAGAACAGGCAAACTCCACACAGAAAGACCTAGACCAGGCTGGGATTTGAACCGGGAACTTACTTGCAGTTAAGCAATGGGGCAAACACTGTATATACTGATATATCATCATACCTGCATATAAACTGCATGATTAAACGGGTCTGTTCCTAAAAAACTGTTGTGATTAACAGTGTTGCTCTAAACATACATAAATAAAGTGTATTGACAAATGTAATCTTATGACAGATTAGTGTTTATGGGAGGGGCCTTGCACCCAAACATGTAAAATGCCCCCCCCCACCCATAATACATACAAACCTCTCATGTTAAATGTTTTTGTTGTTTTTTAATCTCTCTGTTGTTGTTTATGGTTGATTGACTGTTCAATCAGTTTTCTATATTAACAGTGACAGTCTGTGGCCCAGAGGCCCCCTGATGCTTCGGGCCCCCCTGACCCTGTAATCCACCCATGATAGTGTAGCACAGTAACATTTCCACTGAGATTATTTTCTTGTCTTGGCTGTTGTTCCTCACAGAGTAGATGAGAGACCCTCATCCCCAACAGATGAGTAAAACTTTGATGCAGCTTGAGTTAATTCAGTGTAGAAATACATTTTTAAAATAAATATAACAGATCAGTGCTGCAACTATCCCTTTAAACCACAGTTTAAAGGGATAGGGATACTTAAAATTCACTCATTATCTACTCACCACTATGCCGATGGAGGGGTGGGTGAAGTGTTTGAGTCCACAAAACACTTCTGGAGTCTCAGGGGTAAAAAGTGTCCAGAATCCAATACAATTGAAGTAACTGACTTACTTCAGACATGATAAAACAACCGAAAAAACATATAATGCCTCCATGCTGCTCGTGTGGTGTCATCCAAGTGTCCGCAAGCCCCGACATTTATATTTGACTCGAAACAAGGTAATTTACACCGTGTTTTAAGCCTAAAAGTCCACTGGAAGTGGCTAAGCTAGTGGATGTAGCCACACAATGGTGTGTCCGAGGGTCCATGAATGCAACTTGTAGGAAGATATCAGAGGACGTTTAGGCAAAAAACATGGCGTAAAAATGATGATGTTTCGAGTGGAATATGAATGTCGGGGCTTGCGGACACTTGGAAGTTGTTTTACTACGTCTGAAGAAGGACTCACATTGACTTCAATTGTATTGGATTTGGCTGCAGCACTGTTTACCCCTGAGACTCCAGAAGTGTTTTGTGGACTCAAACACTTCCCCCACCCCTCCATCGGCATAGTGGTGAGTAGATAATGAGTGAATTTTAAGTTTTTCGGTGAACTATCCCTTTAAGGCTCATTTATGCTGCCTTTACTATTGAAAAGCAATGCATCCACTAGAGGGCATGTCGCATGGAGTTGAGGGTTTCTGATAACAACATACATGTAGACAGTGGAGTGGAGGAGGTTGTGATAATTTACCTCTTAAGAAAGACTTTAAACGTTACTGTTTGTCTAATGTCCTATGGTTATCTCTATATTGGCTACACTTTCCCTCATGATTTCAGGTTGTACTGGTCCATTTCATACTTGGAGGGTTTCGGAAAACGTGCACAAATACTGACAAAATCTACCCAGAGCATGGACAGTAGGCTTCTGTCAGAAAAAAGATTCTGGCTTTGGTTTCCCAGTAACACAGTTGATGTGTGGCGAGGAACCAAACAAACATTAGAGATGCTTTGTCCAGAAAACCAGCCCTTTTCCAGTGAGGCGCAGGGACTGAGTTAATCGATTCTCAGCAATATGCTTCTCCTTGCTGCACCGGTACACTGTCCATTTCCATCACATACGTTGTTCCTGTAGGGGGCTTTAGGCCGTTGATTGGCAGTTGTAGCGGTACCTCTGTGTCAGCGGGCACAGCAGTCAGATACATGTCCCACATCTGCTCGGGGAAGTCGAGCTCCATCATCTTCTGCTTGATCATCATGCTCTTCTCGATGTTCCGCCGCTTGTATTTAAACTCTACGATGGTCTTCGTGTACCTGTTCAGCGCCGTCACTGCAGAGCCCATGCAGGTGCCGAAAGAGCCCCACGCTAAGCTGCGAAGAGGTTTGAGAAAAGAGTTAGATTGAAGTATCAAATATGATAACTTTTTTTCTGCTAACTTTGGGTCCAAATGACAGTAGAAATGCAAGATGGCGGCATCCATATCAGAGATATTTTGGCTTCAATTTTGGGCAGTGGAAAGAAGTGGAGACGCGTCAGCCATCTTTCTTTACAGTCATTGGACAAAACTATTACTTCAGGAAGAATTAGTGAATACGTAGGTGGTTTTGGACTCTCCCCTAGTCTCTCCTGTATTTTGGGGGGGCGAGGGCAAATTTTGGTTAGTGGTCTCTCTTTAATGGCTCCACATGTGGTAAATAACCAGACAGTGAAAGCTTAAAGTAACAGGTACAGCTATAACCTCAGCACTCATACAGTACACAAATTAACATACATAGAAACGTACAGTGCTTAAAACAACATCACCCCTGATCTGTTCACCTGTCTACTAATGTTATTATGACTATGTAGGGCCCGCCTCCCAGATATTGGACCAATGAAATTAAACTACAGCATCAAAATCATCAGATGGAACCAAAAGCTCTACAGTTAAACATTTTAGGTAGATGTAAAAAAGTGCTTACACATAAGACCAGCTGTAGTCCCAGGTCTTGGGCCTCCAGTCCTCTGGCCCCATAGCGACAGCCAGCTGGAATATAGTGGTAAACATCATGTGGGCCACCATCCCACAAAGGCCTGAGAACGAGACCGGATCAGTGACTATTCTGCAGGAAAATGTAACTGAAAACCTAAACGTCATTATTATTAAACGAATTACTTAAAGGTTCAGTGTGTACAATTTAGTGACATCTAGTGGTGAAGTTGCATGTTGCATCTGAATACCCCTCACCTCACCCTCCCCTTCCAAACATAAAAGAGAACCTAATGGTAGCCTTCAGTTGTCATAAAAACTCTAAAGGTGTTTAGTTTGGCCAGTCTGGGCTACTGTAAAAATCATGGCAGCCTCCGTAGAGAGGACCTGCTCCCGATGTAAATATAAAGAGCTAATTCGAGGGTAAATAAAGCAACAACAGTTTGTAGGATTTAGATGATCACACACAAGTGAAAACATCTCTAGGTTTATTTTGTATTCAATTTCTGCCAATAGATCCCTTTCACCTGGACCTTTACTACAGTCTCATTAAATACATAAAACACATAACAATAATGACTTTGTGACTTTATTTAAAATGGGATCAAAATTGATGGTTTATAGAGAGCTGAACCAAATGCCGCTCTTTAATTTTCACTTGAGTGTACTTGAATTCATATGTTTCTGAAGTTATTTTGAAGGGAATAACAACAACCATGCCAATAATCCTGCGTGCAGTAACCTCCCATCCAGCACTTCACAAAATGACACATGCTGATTATGATTACTTGAATCAAGCAAGAAAAAACAACATATGTTACCAGCAGCATTGTAAAACAATCCAGAATATTTAAAATACAATTTCTAATGGCTCCTTATGGAAAAGGTGTCTCTGCCATTATGTGGAAGAAAAAAGAGATTAAATACATTTTTACTACAGCATCTTTTGTCCTTGCTGATATTTAACATAGTGCAAAGTGCAACAGACAAATCAGAGACTGAGCTGCAATACTTTTCTTTTGTATGAAAGCAAAATGAAATGCAGGGTTTTCCTGCAAATAAGCAGAATGAGATCAGTAAGAAAGAAATGTTTACTTTAACCGGCAGTGGGTTGTGAGCACATCGACATATACTACACCTGAGGGCACAGTAACATACACAAATGTGAAACAAATGGATCAAAGGAAAATAATCAGGCTCTTAAGCTGAGAAATGCTTCACTCTGTTAACAAGCCATTCTCCAACTGTGTCTTTTAGCTGTTTGATGCTATAATCAGGTAGAGCACAGCTTTTTCCCTGAAAACAGCTGCCTGCAGCATCTGGAAACAAAGTTTAAAATAGATGCGACTGAACTAAAACAGTACAGTTGCAGGTTGTATCCAAAACAATGCGCTGAAAGAAGCTGAACCACCGCTCAGCTGTGAGGAGCCACAGATTCAGGTGATAGTTCTCAATGTTTCACACAACCCAGGTGTGTTTATGTTTGGTCTTTTGATAAAACTTCACCCACAGTCTATAAATAAAGATGGACAACAGGACGGCTCCCCAAGAGTGAAGTCCGAGGGTGTCAATAGCCCCCTGGTGGCTGGCTGCAGCATAGGTCATAAACCATGCCTATTCCATGTTAGTGGAAGGGACATGGACCAAACTAAAAAGTCATAGTACACATTAAATACATTATTCCCAAAGATGTGTCATGTTTGATGTTTTATCTTATTTTAGGTAGTTCTTCTCTCACTCTATGTTCAAGTGTTTATGTTTCTGGTAAGTTTGATTTTAACTGGTTATCTGATGCTGTCAAAATTGGTTGAAACGTCATGATTGACAGATGAGACTGACTTGCGATTGGTCAAACACGTATATGGGCAGGCTCCAAATGTGAAAAATGTACAACATCTTTTAGGAGCAAATATTAATTTATAGTTTTATATGCATATTTACTGACAGGCTCCTACATTTATCCACAGGCCCTAAACAGAAGCTGTGATGTGTTCATCCACACAGGCTCTGGATGAAGGGAACTCAGCTCGGTCTCTGTTATCATCCTGCTGCATCCTGGCTCTCTCTCATGCAGCATTCTGCCCCTCTACAGCTGCTTTTCTTGGGATTAACTCGTAACAACAGGGTGGGGGGTGGGAGTCAAGGGATGGGGGAATAGAGGGGGGCTGGAGGGAGTGAGGGGGGACTTCTATGGGCAGGTCTTGGCACGGCCCAAAACCGCTGCCCCCACTCCAATCCGATTAGTCCGCAAACCAGCAAATCCTCTACGGCGGTGAGTGGACGCAGTGCAGTTAGCCGCTCTGCTTCCACTGATCCAACTGAGCTTCACCTCCTCCAGCCGCCCTGACCTGCTGCCCTGCTCCTTTACCCTTTTACAGCCAAGTTATCTGCACATACAACACATCTATTGTTCACTGCAGATATTCTTATACGAGAAGTGGTGGTAATGAATCAAATCATAGCAAAAAAATCTGATTAATCAGATTATTTTTCTATCTCAAAACACACATTTCGTTTTGGAAGGGAAATCATTCATCAAAGATTTTGCTTCCCAGTATTATAACCACAGCTGAAGCAGGAAAACTGAGCTTTAACAACACCCATTATTTAACCCATTAAACTGATCATCAGCTGCTTTTTGGGTCATTCTGTTGTGTTAGTGTGAAACTGGATTGTAGGTAAATAAACACTCAGCTGAATCTGTGCGCAGTTAAACAAGAGAGAAATTCGATTTTACATGAGCGGCTGTGGCTCAGGAGGTAGAGACAGTTGTTCCCTAAGTGGAAGGTCCGCGGTTCATTTCCTAGGTATCAAAGTGTCCTTGGCCGAGACACTGAATAGCTGTATGAATGTGTGCGTGAATGAATGAATGAATGAATATGAACTGATTTGAAGCACTTTGGGTGGTTGATAAGACTGGAACTATTTAGACATTATGCTCAGGATGGGGTGGAGACCAAAGAAGGAGATAAATGATAAAAAAATACTCTAGTGTTACTAGATGTGTAAATAATTAACAGTTAGCAACAAGTTCACAAAACCAACTTAAATGAGACTTTTTTCCTCTGAAAACCCCAACATGGAATTTTTGAGCAAGAACCCTATTATGACCCATAGGATTTATAGTTTTTTGGTTGTTGTTTCTTTTGAGTAAATGCCACACAAAGACTTAGATTAACTATGATCTTTTCATAAACATACACATATTTATTTATAATATCAACACTCATTCTCAATAGTTTATCTGTGGCATGCTGCTGTATGGGTCATGTCAGAGAGACCCCAGCATGTTCAACTTGTAAAGATAAAAATCTTTGTTGTGTTCACAAAAAAATTAATAAAATGCCAGTGTAACAATAGCCTTTTTCATCCATAGTTAAATACAAACCATATAAAATCAAAAAATATTCAGTGGCAAATTTAATAACCACTGCAGCACATTCCCAAAGAAAACTATATTAACTTACAACTGGACATTTAGTTAAAATTCAAAATTGATATTGCAAAGACAATATTTTGTTTAATGAGATGAAAATATCAGCAGATGTAAGTAATATCTAGATTTTATATCAAGACTATTACAACTAATGCATATTTGTCGTTTCTTTCTTGATCCTGTTTAATGCAAGTGGAGATACTACAGGTCTGTGGCCACACCCACTGGCAGAGTGTTACCGTAACCAATCAGATTAGTTCTATCTCAGAGCGATGTTTGTATAACTGTAACTCTAATCACACTCGCCACAAGATTTCTGTGCGTAGCCGGTTTATCACAGCAGGACGAGGTCGACATCAGCTGCTATCATTCAGAAACATATGGAAACACCAACTCAAGCATGGCACAGCACCCCTGCTGTCCAGATGATTTAACGACATTGTGACAGACAGAAAGCACCAGGGCGTTACCTGACAGGGCGGTGCACAAAGCGGCAAAGGCACTGAGCTTTAGTTTGTTCATGATGCTGAAGCAGGGGCACTGCTCCAGAGTCATCAGAGCGCCCCCTGTGAAGAGCAGGGTGAGGTACAGAGTCTCAGCCACGATACACAACCACAAGACCCCTGTGAACACAGACCGCAGAGGGAGGGAGGGGGAGACAGAAATCACTCGTGTTGTCCTTGTAACACCCGGCCGCTGATGAATAATCCCACTTGTCTGAAGGCAGACATGCATGAGGCTACGACAGGTCTGCTCCTGTTAAGGTTTGGAGCTCTGAATATGACCATCTGGACTTGATGGATTTATAAAATCAGGGAAGCAGCCAAAGCTGGTTCAGCAATGGGCCAAAGGAGCCAACTACCCCCAGGGACCCAAGACCCCCAAAGGTTTACTTTGTATCAAATGGTTGTGCTTTTTACAAATTTGACTCTATAAAGGGATGGTTCACAAAAAATGTAAATTCACTCATTATCTACTCACCACTATATGCCAATGGAGGGGTGGGTGAAGAGTTTGAGTCTCAGGGGTAAACAGCGTTGCAGCCAAATCCAATACAACTTGTAGTAAGTAAACGGGAGCCCTTCTTCAGACGTGAAAAAACAACAGAAAAAATGACATGCCTCCATTCTGCTCGTGTGGTGAAATCCAAGTGTCTGGAAGCCCCGACATTCATATTCGACTCGAAACGGTGTCATTTACAACATGTTTCTAGCCTAAATGTCCTCTGATATCTTCCTCGCAGGTGCGTTCATGTTCTCACGGACACACCGGAAAACCACACGAGTTGGGTAAGCATTCACATCGCTATGTCCGCTAGCATCGCTTCTTTCGGTAGTGGACTTTTAGGCTTAAAACACGATGTAAATGACCCCGTTTCAAGTCAAATATGAATGTTGGGGCTTGAGGACACTTGGATGACAGCACACGAGCAGTATCGTGGCATGTTATGTTTTTTTCTGTTGTTTTGTTGAGTCTGAAGAAGAGGTCACTTTGGCTGCAACACTGTTTACCCCTGAGATATACCTCATTGTTGTACTTATGTTACTTACAGTACTGAAGTAAATGTATTTGTAAATGTATAATGTAATTACTTCCTATCACTAATTGAAAATTATGCGAAAATAACACAGCAATAAGTGACGTTATATTTGTGAAAGTAAACTGGTGTTTGCTCACAGTGCAACAGTTTCACGTTAATTCTTTTTACGGACCTCTTTCATGTTCTGGTGCGATCTCTGCGAAGTCCCGACAGTCAAACCCTGTGATCCAAAGAGAAAATATGATTAAATTATTGTTATAGAAAAAAAACATTTACTTAATTATATCTATAAAACCTTTCTCCTCTTGTCAAATATATTCGATTTAAAAGCATAAGATAGAGAGAACATGTGAATTTGAAAATGCGTAGCATCGGTTGTTTAAATAAAAATAAAATTGTACAATTCATCAGGTAATAAACCTGTTTATAATCAGATACCTTTGAGTTGCTGCTGTGAACATCAGATAGAATATTACAGCCAAAAATAAAGTATATATTTTTCAAAGGAGAGTTGTTATATTACTAAAACAAAGTTAAAATATTACAAGACAGACAAATGTGTTATTTTAATAGTAAAGCTGGAAATGTATAAACTTATATTTAACAATATTTAGAGGAAACAATTAATAATATTTTAACAAAAAAACAACAATAAATTGTTCTACAAACATGGCCTGAGGACCTGAGTTCCATAAACTGCTCCTGATGGTGGAATTTGCCTTTAAATTGCATGTAAATCCTTATACAAAATTATTTTTCTCAGTTTTATTACCAGAGCTTATGAAACCAAAGGGGACAGCTTGCATGCAATGGTTGGAGAAATGGTTTTAATCCAGAACTGCTGTGCTAGCAATGTTAAAAACTAAATCTAACAAAAACTTCTGTGTAATGAGGAAGGATTTTGCCTTTGTTCTTTAAGGATTCAGATTATAAAAACACTTCCTGAGATAAACAAAGACATATTAACTCAATGTGTGTCACTCAAAATGACATGGACTTTTTGTTTGATTTTAGCTTTGGCAGTTTCCTGGAGTAAGGTGTTTTTCTTGATTATCAATTAAGCCAAGATAAAGCAAATTGTGACGACTTTTTGAGTCTTTAACTCAACAATGAAATAAAAATACAATATAAAGAATATAATAAAATATAAAATCAAATCATTCTTACACAACTTATTTTGCGTAATGGGTACAGTAGTTTGATGATTTTGTACATTGACATGAATAACAATTTTAATGCCGACCTTTAGCTTCTTATTCTACCTTGTGGTTCAGATACCTTTAGCTAATACAAACTTGTGTTTTACCCTTTAATATGATTTCCTGGTAAAAGTAATTGAATTTTTTGTAAACATTATGTTGTATAGATTTTAATTTTGATGAAATATAATCTGAAACTACAGCCTATGATGCAACCTTTAGGACATTTTTGAGTTTACCTGCACTAATTATTTCTCTGGAGTCCTGGTTGATTTTCATTCATTAATGATATTTGATTAAATTGGATTCATACATGTATTTTTTGATTTAATCTCCATTCCACAACTTTAAAATGTGGAATAGAGATAATGAGTCTGACGTTACCATTAAGAAACACCAGTTTCCTAATGGTAACATCAGACTCATTTATCAGGAAGTGTCAGGAACCAAAATTATATAGAAATGCTAGATGCCTATAAAAATGTCCAACTCTTAAGGTATAATCATTCAATATTTGTATAGCATAGTTCTATGCTGTTAAATTTTGCGTCACAATGTATGCACCCAAATACAGTAGAAATAAATGTACCACAATAACTTTGATCCTAAATATTTACATATTGAGTGTCATTTTACCATTGAAAGTTTTGAAATCCTTCATTATTCACAATTTCGTTCAGACTTACTGTAAATCACTTGTACCTAGTTGAATCAGCTTCTCTCTACATCACATATAAATAAAGTTATGTTATTGTAAATTCCACATGACATCCAACATCTATAACATCTACATCTTTCCTCTGATTAAAAGGTTTTTTTGAGAAGGTTCATCCTTACATAACCTGAAGGACAGAGGCTGTTGTGTTGTACAAATTGTAAAACGCCTAAAAACAAATGTGTGAGATTGGGCTTTCTACACAAAACTGACTTGATGTGTTTCAGTCAGCAGACAGACTCCGGTGAGTGACATGTTTAACCTGCATTCAACACGAGGAGCTTCCTCCATCATCACTTCCTGTCTTTCAACACCTTGCTGATGCAGAGGGGGATAAGCCTCAATCAGGTGCCTTACCGTTCATGTCGGCGGCCTGCTCGCAGGAGAAAAATATGCCTGCATGGAACTTCCTCAGCAGGAACTTCTCCTCCCCCGTCTCGAAGATGTACTGCACCAGCCGAGTGTCGTTGATGTTGGTGCTGTTGAAGCGGATGCAGAACCACTGCTTCACTTTCATCGGCGGCCCTGTGCAGAAGGGTTTGGCCACCTTCCTGGTCCCCTCGCACCAGTAGCTGGTGGTCACCGCTGATAAGGCAAAAGCAAACGCCACGAAGTTGAGGGTGAGCGCCAGAGAAGCCCGCCGCCCGTGCTCTAGCCTCATGGTCGAGGCCAGGCCGAAAGGAGATGAAATGAAAGGCCAACTAATCCTGTCTTTCGATATGTAGCCACCGTGTTTTGCCTCCCAGCAGATATATCAAATCTTCATAATCTTGTTGCCTTTGGGGCTCCTTGGGCGAGACTTGTGTACATCCGTCCGCTGGCTCTAATGACGCGGTGGCACCTCGATTAAAGGATTCATTCTCTCCACTTCCGCAGAAACAATAGAAACCCATGGCAGTCCACTGACTCTTTGTATTTCGCTGCTTCATTTGAACTCCATCTCTCTTCACCCTCTGCTGCTCGTCCAAGACTGTCGCTCCTCCCCCTCTACAAATCTTTGCCTGCAACATTATCCATTACAAATGGCAAATTATATTCCAGACGCCCTTTGAGCATTTTAATGAAAAAAAGATTACAATGTGCTTATTATAATCCAGGGCAAAGTTCTTTGTGTTTTTTTTCATTTTCCCTGATTTTGCTACAATACATGTCTGAGCGTTTCTCTGTGTTATTGCAGCCGCAGCCCATAAGACCTATGACATAATGTGCACAGTCTCACATGAAAATCCATCCATAATGTGTGTGTACATGTGGGGAGAAAGTCTTCACATCTTAATAATCTGTTTATTGCACAAATGAAGACGAATTGCTGACAGAGGAGAGTGAAGGAGATGACAGATGTTTGGGGAAAACATCTGCTGCCCTCACGCTCACACATTAGTCTTTTCCACTTTATCATTTTCCATCACTCAATTAAAACTCCTGCAGCTCGGACTCACAGAAGCAAACATTTCACCTTTGGTTTGTAGATTTCAAAAGGAAAATATACGGTCATTTCAAAAGATGGTGCATCCCAACCTGGGTACTGGAACCACAAGATAAATGTGAGAAGCTGCGAGATTCACCATTTATATTTGTTAATTGACACATAGTCAACCTGAGGTGGATGGGAATAATTTTTAGCTATTTAATAATTAAATTTGATACAAGACAAATGATTAATTTCAACTTGGTGGTACTTTCAGAGAAAAAGTTAAGGGATCACTAACATTATATAAGTTTATCCTCTGGGGGACATGAATGTGTGCAGCAAACTTTATGACAATTTAACATTTGTGGAGATTCATTCACTCAAGATCATAAATTCCAATCCAATGGTAAGGCTTGAGAAAAGTTGGGGTCAAAGTCCATAAGATTCAACCTCTTGGGACCATGCATTTCTCCACAGAATGTCATGACAAGGGAGTTGACAGATGTTGAGATATTTCAGTCTGGATAGTTGTACGTCTGTAGTTCTCTGATTTTATACTAATTAAATGACTCGCTTCATTTCAACAGTTAAGAGCCACAAAACGTTTGAAAGAACCACTGCAGTTTGATCACTGTTATATTAACATTTTGTACGAAATTAGTAGATAGCTCTCGGGCTGAAGGTTTGGATTTATTCAAAAAATGTGTTCAGACAAATCAAGGTCTCCAGAAGACGAGTGCCACCTTGAGGTTGACATTTTTACCTCCACCAAAAAGGTTCTTTTTTTCGCCCATGTCCATTTATTGGTTGGTTTATTTGTTGTCAGTGGGATTATACAAAATCTACCAAACGGATGTGCATGAAACTTGTTAGAAGGATGAGACACTGACAGAGAAAGAATGAATTAAATTTTAACATGGAACCTAACAAAGGGGCAGATTCAAGAACCTCTTTTGGTCACTTTCTTTAACATTGCCAGATGGGATGTTCTTTAACATTATCACTGATTTCCCAGGGAATCATTTATGGATGAAAAAATCTGATATCTATGTGTGTTTAAAATTTGCTGCAGCTCAATTGAACTTGTCATAGGTGTGTGATCCACTGAATAACATTGCAGTTTTATATCTTTTACACATTGGCAACATCTGGTGCAAATTTGATGCACACGTTTACGTTCCTCCAGGACAAACTGTTACAACTTTGGTCGATTTACCTCTAGTGCCACCTGCAGATCAAAATATGAACACACTTTAGTTTGAGACAAAATGTTGTCACTTAGCTCCAAAGCCTCGCAGAGCAGCTACGGAATAATGACTGTGATATGGTATCACAACATTTACAACTTGGAGCTAAAACTTGATTCTTTGACCAATCACAGCAACCTCGTCGTGCTTTCGGAACCAAATCCAAAAATCGACATAAAAAGGTCAGACGAGTCACGCTAACTAAAAATCTATGCAGCAAACAAAGCTTGAAGAGATACAGCTCAGGGGCTCCACTGCAGAACCAAAACAATGACCTTGTTAAATTTTATAGGCAATTTGTTTTGTACATGTGAACAGCAGCCATGGTCAACAATGGTCCTGAAGTTTAGAGCTGCAGGCCAGGATAAATTATGACCCAACAAGACCATAACAAATCTTCAAAGTGATTCATGCTGGGAACTGATTGATGGAAAAACTTGTACACTCATGTGTGTATAGCTTGAGTTGATTATAAAAGTGTAAAATGAATATATTGTAGTAATAGTGGAGTCCCAACAGGTAGCCGATTAAGACCGAAAATATATTTTCTGAGTTCAATTTGCTCATATGAAACTACAAAGGTAGAAATATTAATATATAAATTCCTCTTTAGACATGACATCAGTACATCAGCCACAGTAATTCCCCCAAACACAAAGAGATTATTCTGGACATTAGCTTCCATGTAATAAAAATGTAAACACAGGCCAAATAGGTCGAGCATTACTTTTGATTAAGTTCTAAGCCTTTTGTACAGTGAATATTTCCCAGATTTATCTTTTTTTAAGTAAGAAATACCTGCTGGGGGGAGGGAAACTCATTTGAGTAAAATATCAGAACGGATGTCCGATTTCAGTCACTGCCTTTTCTCTTGAGACAGCAATGCCTGACATTTTGTGCATTTTAAGACAAAACCCAAATGTTATGTGCTGAAGTATATGATGATATCTACAGACTGAAGGAGGAGGCTCCTTATCTGATATTGTAAAGGTAAATGTAACGGGTTACAGACACTCCCAGATTTGGTTGGCAAATATCTAACTTTAAAAAAGAAGTTCCCAATCTTTAACTGCCATGTAAAGACATACTGCCTATTTCATTTCAGTGTAAGGTGTTATTGTATGGTTTAATAATTTAACCATCAATCAATTTCTTTACTGTTACAAATTACAACAAAATCTGCCCCCAAAGAGCAAAAGTAAAAGTATCAGTGACATATTTTACAATGAAAGCAAACATTTTTAACATCAGCATCATGAGTAGCCTTGGTGTCATCACCCCCCTTCTGATGTAAGGGTTTGTAAATGTGGCTGGACTTTAAGGCTACATCCACACGACTAAACACACCACCTCTGCTACGCATAGGTCTGGCGTCAACACTACTTCAGAGTTTTTGAGCCGCGAAGAAGTTTGGAAACGCTGCTCGCCCGGTTTTAGTTTGAAAACTCTGGCACTGCAGTTTAGTCTAGACAGGCCGAAACACAGATGTTAGGAAACAATGAAGCAGACACAACAACAGCTCGCTGATTGGGTCTTTTTGGTCACAACTTAGCCTTCGCTGATTCGTCAGGCTCATATCACACGACCCTCTTCCAGAATAAAACTACCAGCTTTAGCCTCAACTACCAGGGTGAAATGCAACAGGGATACTCAATTACAAGCGTTGGTGACCCTGTAATAGCTGTTGTGCGGTGAAATTCTGCATCTTACAATGATGTTACTGCTAACATGTGAAGGAGACAAGCTATTATTCAAGTAATCTTTTCACACCAGCACGCACATAACCATTGTACACGAGTGGTTACATGATACGTGTTTCCTTAAAACTGATATGTAGCCAAAATGTTAAATACAAAAGACTCAATGATCTTTAGTAGAGAGGCAGACAGGTGATCCAGCAGTAAAAATCAACAACAGCTGGTTTCAGGCAGGAACAAAAAGACAGAGAGGTTGGCCGTTGTGTTTCTACCTCACAGGTGAATGATGATCTTGCAGCGTCTTGCGTGAACTGATCTTTACGTACGACAGAGTCTCCGTGCTCTTGATTGGATGACACACACACCTCAGGTTGAGTTTACAACAGGCGCAGATACCGAACAGGGACAGAACAGACGGGACACACAGGCAGGACGTCATCCATATTGCTGACAGCTGATTGGTTTGTTACTGATAACATCATTTAATCAGTAAAGTGTTGTCAAACAAAGCCTGCCCAGCACAGAACACGTTTATTCAAGAGCTGTAATTGAGTCCAACTTTGAGGTAGGCTACTTGCACTTGACTATTTTCCTTTTATGCAGCTCTATAGAAAGAAAATAGTAATTTTGATCCCACTATGATTATTTTATATATATATATAGCTGTCACTTATCACTTCACAAATTAAGATTTTCAAAGGTCAAAGAAAATATATATTTTTGCAGCAGAACTTTGTTCCTCCCTCGTTTTCTTTTTTACAACCTCATCACATTTCATCTATTTACTACTGGTTTAATTCATTGATATGATAAAATATGATACATGGTGTATCTATGAAAATGTATAATATTTTAAATTTTTAAGTATTTATTATATAATCATTAGTGTTTATAGCAAATATACATCTAAATATGTTTACATTTACTATGTATTTGAATGTGTGTGACAGAGAAAAAAAGCAAATTGGTTGTCTGACAAAAAAGTCCCTATGTCAAAAACAAACCCTCTGAATAACCAGGATAAATCTATGTTTCCGGTTACATACAAGGAAAAACATACTCAGTAGTAAATGATGGCTCAATGTAGAAAATAAGAAATAATAACATTCACTGAGATTAAAGCAGCTTTAGTAGAATCAGGAAACGTGTCTCATTTCCTGAGCAAAAACAATTGGCCCCCCACTGATCCTCTGCAAGCCAGTTACCCACTGGAATAGTGGAGTCCATCACCTTCATCCTAAATGCATCAATGTCACTACACTACACATCTGTTATATGGTTTTTAGCTGAGCAACTCCAACACTCTGCCATTTCACAGCTTTTGTCTCACATCGCTTCTTTAATTACCTTCCCTCGCTGGGGTTTTGGCACCACTGCAGCAGATGGTCTTGTAATCTGGCCAGAGACTATTACACGGGAGACATGGATAATCTCCTCCCATTGTAGAGGAGCAGTCCACCCCCTCGCAGGCCAGCATGATGACCCCCAGCATCCGGCCGGCCTCGTCTGAGTCCATCACTGCCTTCACTGTCTCTCTGCAGACATTTAAATCATACAAAGAATCAATGGAGCAAACAAAAACAGTTTGAATGGGAGTGTTTTTGTGAATAGAGGATGTCATATACCATATACCAGATTTTGAAGACTTGAATTGTCATTTGTTATAATAATTGATTTTAATTTGTTTCTTTCTGCATTTATAACGTTTCAAATCACAGACTGCTTTTTTGAGATTGTTAAAATCAAGCTGCATGTCTCAGTATTATAGTTTTTATAGATGTATGATAAATAAAACAGGACCAAGACTGGATCCATAGGGAACTGATCCTTGGGGAAACAGAAAGCAGCTTCGTTGTTGAGTTTTCACTTTTTTTTAATTGACTCTGACCACATTTTTATGGATTTTCCTTGTCTCCTTAATAATCTTTTGAATTAATTTCAGAGACAGAAATTTAATTTAATTTAATTTATTGTTGTTTATGCTTTTATAGCCCTATAGTTAAAACATTTCAAAAAGTTATCATCACCGCTGTCAGAGAGGCACCTTCATGTTATTAGCTGACATTGATATTGATATTGTTCATGTCACCTTTATCAGGGTTTTTAATGTAACAGTGAAATGCTATGTTCAATGATATTTGTCTGTTTGTTACCTTACGTTGTGTCATCTATTATTATTATTTTTTATACAATTTATACACTTTTTTTATATTAGCTGATAAATAACTTGTAAAATATGTTTTGTAGATTTTGTCGAAACATAAAACGTTTTTTTTCACAGCCAATTCCACAAAATATCAATATAAGTAAAAAGGTACTAAAATAAATAAAATTATGAAGAAACATATATTGGGGGAAAAATGATAAAAGGCAGAAAGCAAATCACAGAGAGGTGGATGGATGAAAAGCAGGATGAAGGCAAAAATAAATGCTTGATTACATGCTTCTTCTACTACAAATCATTTTTTTTTGTGTATAGCATGATGTAACTAAATATTAAAGTGAGTTATTAAGCCCAGCGATGGCAGAAGGGATTGTACTTTAAGCAATAATGCTGGACAAGACTAAAGGGTCTCCCAGATGTTGACCTTTAGAGTTCTATCCACCTGTTGTGTTTAATCCTCTGCTTATACCTACACTATTTAACTGTGTCTTCAAAAATTGGCCATAGTGGTGTGACGTAGTTATCCCCTTAATCTTTACGACAGCTGTCTGGACTTAGGTAGTGATGACCATAATCCCATTTTGCACCTTGAGGGGCTTCCCGGGTGAAGACAAGGCAGAGTGAAGTGAACACCACAGAGGTTTCACCCCCTGCACATCTTAGGGAAAAAAGTTAGTATCTACTTTCTACGCAGGATGGGGAACGCAAAGAGCAGTGCTTTGTCGAATAAGCTCCTGGAGGAGCTGAAATCCAACACAAAATACTCAGAGGCCGAGCTCTGCACCTGGTACCAGTCCTTCCTGAAGGAGTGTCCTGGCGGGAAGATCAGCAAGCAGCAGTTTGAAGGAATATACGCCAGCTTCTTTCCCGACGCAGACCCGACAGCGTATGCTCGGCACGTATTCAGGAGTTTCGACACCAATGCAGACGGCACTTTGGACTTTAAGGAGTACATTGTCGCCCTGCACCTCACCTCCGGGGGAAAGACTATGCAGAAGCTGGAGTGGGCCTTTGCACTGTACGACGTTGATGGGAATGGAACCATCAGCAAAAATGAAATCCAAGAGATTGTTAGGGTACTTCTACCTTCTTTGTTCACTCAGTATGGTGGTGCAAACAACCGTATGCTGTAAAGCTTGCTACTCATAACCTGAAGTATACTTTAAACAATGTGTTGTTACCCCTGCATAATTAATAACAGTAGACTTCAATTCAGCTACAAACCTTAAGCTTTTCACACATTGCATAAGTTCAATGTTAAAAACAACATGGCATATTGGGTTTAAGTAAAATTTGTATTTCTATATACCCATTTATTCCCTCAAAGCAAAGATTATATAATAGAATTAATTTTTTTAAGTCAATACTGTTTAACCTTTTCTTTTGATGTGGTCTTAAATCCTTATTTTTAAAGTATTTATTGATCAATCTAAAGAATAACAGCCAGGCTCTTCATTGACCCAATTCCATAAATGATCAATGAATCTAACAATAATTACCTTGATATATGATATATTTTGTTTTTAAAACTGCATGTCAATTTAGCCAATTTAATTTTTTTGATTTGTTCATTTATTCAAACAGGCGAAACATATTAAATGTACAGAAAAGAGAAAAAACCTTAAATTGTCATGTTTAAGAACTTGAAACAAGTACATGTTAAGTGTTTTTCAATGATGAATGTCCGTTTATTGATTATTAGAATTGTTACTGATTCATTTTCTAATAGTTTAAGTTCTAACTGAAGCCATTGTAAAATTCATACACAAAATACATATACTACTGGTCAAAAGTTTTAGAGCACCAATTTTTTTCAGTTGTTACTGAAATTTGAATATTTATTTCATATAGACTGACACAAAGCAAATAATAAAGATAATAAGTGAAGAATGACGAAGAGAAAAAATGTGATCTTAAATCCTAATTTCTATCTAAATATTTGACTTCAGCTGCTAAACAAACTCTTGTGATGTTTTCTTCTGCAATGGGAATCAATCACTGTTTGAAAAGTTTGTCCCTACACTTTTGAGGACATTCCTAGGAATGTGTTGCACTTGTTGATTTCTTTGCTATCACCTTCTGTCCTCCTTCTATCTTCCTTTGTTACTTGTCTTTTTCCCCACCATCCAGATAGATACAGAACTATTTCTGCAGTACAGTATAGTTGCATAAATGTATCAGAGCGTGCAACACAAAATGTTCTAACACTAGTCCTATAGCTTTGTAGAGTAACAAAGAAAGTTGGGGCTCCTCTAGGAGGTTTTTGCATTAACTCTCAAAGCTTCATTTACTTCCATTGCTGCCGGAACACTGTTTTATCTTGATCCCTGGAAGAAGTCAGAAGGCTGTTTTTAGGCTATTCACTGGTTCTAAAACTTTTGACACCAAGTGTAGATACGTTAATTGTTTAAAGATATTTAAATACTGTCTGAATGCACAATTCATGATCTGTTCATAAATTGCAGTCAATATTCAACATGATTCCTGCTGACGACCAGAAGAATCTCCCTGAGGATGAAAACACACCAGAGAAGAGGTCTGAAAAAATTTGGGAATTTTTCGGGAAGAAAGAGAACGGTAATTCATTATTTATTAACTCCCTACACCCATTAAAGCCTCTTAGATTTGTTTCAATACCTTTCCAATTAGCTTCTACACTATATTCTACTTTTGTCCTTCCACAGATAAAATCTCAGAGGGAGAATTCATTCAGGGCGTGATGGACAACAAGGACATCTTGCGGTTGATACAATATGATGAACCTCAAAAAATTAAAGACAAGCTAAAAGAGAAGAAGCATTAGTTTGCCTGCGAGAAAGCTCTTTAAAGACTGTTATAGTTCTCTGTTTACATCTTTATGTGATATGATTGCTTGAACGCTTCACCCGTCCTTTTTCTTCTCTGTGCTAGCAGCCAGACAGTGTTGTGTTTTTGTCTGTGTACCAGAAAGCAATCAGACATTGTATTCAATTATAGAAAATATAAGTAGAGGAACTTTAGAAATCAATCCCAGAGTTTGAACGTTGGTTCTTTGTGTATCTAGTATTATTCTACCCTACAAAGTCATAAAGCAGTACATTTGGCAAAATTGACTAAAATTTGATGTTGATGTTTAACAGTGCAAACAAACTTTTTAAGAAGCAACCAAACTGCGGTTACTGCACTCCAACTTAAGCCTACCTAGCTAAAGAGCCAGCTAAAGCTAAAACCTTCTCCTGTTTCCTGAAATGAGAAAAAAATATAGATTGATGCTCTAACATCTTAGGAACTGTATTTGTTACAACAAAAGAAATTGAAAAGAACAATAAAAAGTAAAACTAGATAAACTAGTTCAGAAAATGCTTATTAGCCTCGCTAGCAGAGTAGCAGCCAACTTTGCAGCCTCTGAAATCATTTGATTTCATGTGGATACACTATTAAATCACATATTTTAATACATTTAAAGTTTATCATATCATTTGTTAAAATGTAAACATATCTATGTCTATTAGTTTTGATAATACAAACAGATACTTTAAAGACATTACAATGTCTATATATAAAGAGTAAATTAATAGATAAATGTCATAACAACTACAACATTTTAATAAAAAACAACAGTAATTTGTCTCATTTCCTGGAAATAAAAAATTAGCTCTGATCTTAGTAACTGAGGTTTATACCACATGAGTAAAAACCAAATCTTAAACTGGAGTTAAGAAAGAAAACTGCATAAACTAGTCCAGCTAAACACTAGTAGTGGTACAACGGACATGTCTTTGAAGGCAACTAGCTCTATGACTCTTTTTGTACATGACAATATTTTTGTTTCAAGTTACTACATCATAATAAATGTGTATGTGTCATAGATGTTAAATATGTGACAAGTATTATTAATGAATGTCATAAAAAAAAGTTTTACACCTTCTACACTGTATGCTTACTTCAAACCACTACTCTTTGACTTTTAAGGCAGAACAGGCCCAAATATCCGAACTTAATGTCCTTACAAATTGAAAAGTGCTGAGTCATGACACTTTTACTGATGGCCTGTTCACTCTCGCCAGGCAGCATTAGGTTGATAATAAGAAAGTCAGGCAGGAGAGCTCCTTATGAGAGGAATTAGGCTCGGGTTAACAATCCGCCTGTATCAGCTAATCCTATTAGGAGCTGAAGGTCAGTTGAGACAAACAGCCTCATCACTCAAAGTGTCTAGTTTGGAAAATATTACCATTTACCAGTATAAGATATGTTGATAGGCTCCTCTAAATAGTTTTATGTTTCAGGTGTCATTGCCTTTTTTTTTTATCATATTTCTTTTTAGTTCTAAATATGTTTTGGAAAATAAACCTGAAAGTGGTAATTGGTAAGAGAATGCCAGGTGTTAAAAACATGTAGTAGTATGTGGTAGCACAGTACTCCTCAGGATGTACTGCTTGAGATGCATCTTATTTTTGAGGTCTTCCTAATATGTAATGACAACACTGTATATTTACTAAAAACATTTGCCTTCACATGGATTGATGATTCTAATGTTAGCCGATGAACAGGATTAGCAACTCATAAAACATCTATATGTTTAACTTGAAGGCACTGTATGAAAATCGTATGTATATACAACATGTGTAAAGTTTGATATATGTATATTATACATCAAAAACAGACTTTTGCTTCTGGTGTTGTTTGTAAACGTAACCCTTTTCCATATTAGGTTGTGTCTCTCAAGCTTTGTCCCAATTCAGGCATCTGCATCCTTTCGAGGCTGCATTTAAAGGTCCAGTGTGGAAGATTTAGGTGAAAGGGATCTATTGACAGAAATTTAATATAAAATAATCCTAGTGATGTTTTCACGAGAGTGTTTCATCTAAATCTTACAAATTGTATTTTTATTTACCCTAGAATGGGCCCTTAATATTGAAATACTTTATATTTACATCCGTGGGGGGGTCCTCTCTATGGAGGCAGCCATGTTTCTTGTAGTAGCCCAGACTGGACAAAGTAAACACCCTTTGAGTTTTTATGAAAACTGAAGATTACCACAGGTTCTTTGTCATGTTTGGAAGGAGAGGATGAGGTGAGGGGTGTTCAGCTGCAACATGACACTTCATCACTTTATGTCACTAAATTCTTCACACTGCAACTTTAAAGACCAATAGTGTCCCATATAGTCCCATACCGAGGTTTCCAGGATTTACTTAATGCTGGGGATGAAGCTAACTTGCTAGCTATGTGGGTGGCCACGCAGAATTGAATGCAGCGGCTCACAGTAGCTAATGATGCAACCATAAGAGCAGGACAAGCTGGTGATGCAAATAGGAAATCCTCCTTAGACCAGACCTACCCTCCATATTCTATGAAGGCCACACCTTCTTAGACATCAGAGGGATGTAGATCCTGGATTGAAATACCCCCTCAAATACATAGATGAGTCAAATTCTTAAAATATCTCACAGTTGAAGTGGAAAAAAAACCTCTGCATCAGTTTTTACAGTCAATGTGTTGAAAGACCCGAGTGACCTTGACAAGGGCCAGATTGGTGATCGATGAGTATCTCTGAAATGGAGAGACTTGTTGGATGCTAACTACTGTCCTTGGTCAGAGGAAGGGCCAACCATGAACCAGTGGCCCTGAGCCAGTGACCAGTAACAATGAACCAGTGAGAGGGTGTTGGGGGCTCCAATCTACAGCTCTATCTTGCTACCTAAAGGACTTCAGCTCATAAGGTCTTCGCACCAGATATGCACAGGACCCCTTCAGAGGTCTTGTAGAGTCAATCCCTTGGTGGGTCTAAAGTGTTTGGGAGGTACGTGGAGGACCAACAGTATATTTGGCAGGTGTGGTGCTTTGGTTTTAGCCCATTAGTGTACTGCTGTGCAGAATGAATAGTTGACATTACATAATCTCACTTTTGCTCAGTTCTGATTACACACTGAACACAGCGTCCATCCACCTGCCCTTTCTTCCCTTTTAGTCAACCCTGGACGGGATCCAGTGGTGTATGGCGAGCACGTAAGCCGACCAAAAGGTCAGAAGCCTCAGCTGGGGGTTGGGTGGTGTGTGCACTCAATACAATGGTTGATAAACATGAAAACTTAACCTCCCATTTTCTAAAATCCTAACCTCCGAGTACAGTTACGTAATGAAATACCTTGATATTTAATTTTCAAAGAGGAGATTATTTTATTTTGGACACTGCATTCCACAGAACAACGTCTGGACAGAGGTCACATATGATCAAACATTCTCAAAACATCAGGAACAATGGGTTTAATGCACGTTATGAAAATGTTCACCACAGAGGGGCAGTTAACTCAACCGTTACGTCATCGTGAAATTGTTGATTCTTGTCAAGAACATTTAGTTGGAACATAACTTGTTACATTTAGTGCACAATATTGACACACACTGATAAAACCTCTACAACACATATCAGCTATTTGAAGCCTGCGCACGAAGCCGTTTGGATTAAAGGAAAAGTCTGAACAAACAGAATCCATCTGATTCAAAATGCCACTTTTCTTCATTTCATGAGAAACAAATGATCAGTGTGTTGTTGAGAAGGCAGGTAAGCATTTTCTTTCATGTGCCTCGATTGAAATTTTAATTAAAATTTTTACCTCCGCCAGCCAAATAGGTTATGTTGTCATCTACGTTTGTTTGTTAAGAGGATTCTGCCAAAACTACTAAACCAATTTCCATTAAATTCTGTGGAGGGTAGGGCCATGACCCAGGGGATTTTGGTGTGGATCCGGATCAGGGGGCGGATGCAGGAACTTTTTTTCACTGTCTTTAACGTTGCGAAATATTTTTGAGTGTGTGCAATTCTGTGCAGATCCAAATAAAAATCTAGATCTAGTGAAATTAAATGTGGCATATAGGGGGACCGTTGGACCTTGGCGGAGGTATGTGCTCTACCTTTTGAAAAATTGAAACAAGCGGCTTTAGAAAGGTCATAAAATAAATTCAAAGCAGTTAGACCACAAACAATGTAAAGACAGAGACAGACAGACTGACACACACTTACTTGTAAACACAGACACATAATTTACATGCAGTATTTGATCAAATGTGTTTTATCTGCATTTGTGCAACTGGGATGAGTCAGCTGGATTTTGCTCCACTCGATTGATCCATTTAAAAGAATTCACTACCTTTATCTTCTCCCTAATTTGTTAAATTTAGCTTTCTGCTGCATTTCATGTCTTTTATCGAACACTACTATAAGGATATTCTCTGTACATTTACCAAAAATAAAACAAACAACATTGTACAGTACAAACACCTCAGCGGCCCCCGAAGATCTGCGGCCCGTTAAACATTTGACAGCAAAATACATCTAGCCTGTATGTACAAATGTACACTGATGCAGAGTAGAATATATCAAGGACATTCCAGGTATATAACCATTAGGCACTAAAAGGTGTTTCAGTGTAACTTGGACCACCTTTTTACTCCGGACTGATCCAAAAAAGACCCTGGCCTAAATCTTGATCAACTACCTGTTGGAACGTGTGATAAGAATAATCAAATTCACATTCCAAAACACAGTATATGTGTGTATATGTGTGTGTGTGTGTGTGTGTGTGTTGAGGTTACTGGATATTAACTCTGTACACTTTAAGTCAATTTCTTAGTCTGAGAATTGATTCTGCCTCTTTCAAAATACAGAAAACCTTGTAAATTCAATGACTATACCAAAACAACCATCGTGGTTCCACAAATTGTGCAGCTGTCCATATACAGTGAAAGCAAGATATTCAAAACATGCATGTCCACCAAAATGAACCAGCAAAATATGAAAATATATCATATTCATTCTACGATCTCCATATGTGTTCATATCTGTATCTAAAATAAAGGGAAATATCAATAATAAGACCTATTTTTGTTTGGTTTACTCAAACTGGAAAAGTGTTGATTGAAGCTAAACTAAATGATTGAAAATACATATATATTTTTTTAATAGTTTCAACTTTACAACAGGTAAACAGCAGAGTATGTTAGATGGCATTCAGTAAGCTAATGTTGATTATGATAGGGTTAAAATTTAGAAGGAACATGCTGGTAGTTTGATCTGTAACTGTTTCCCGGCCTCAGACTGTGTTGTAAGTAGGACCTTTCCTCCTGGTACTCCAGTCAGAGAGAGGATGAGCAGACCCCTGTGATCTGAACGTGTACCGTCCGTGGACCAGTGGTGTTAGAGATGCTCTGGAACACTGTGTTGTATAATACTGAAGACAGATCGAGCGACTGATCCCAGGTCACCTTGGTTTCAAATGTCCATATCCACAGGTCGAACATCGCCGGTTTTATTCTCCTTCACCCACAGCTCTCTGTCTTTGGCTGGATCCACGTTCTGCAGCAGCTGGTCGACCGGCTCCACCATCTACAAATACACAAACCGTAAAATGATCCCATCAAACATCAGCATTTGTTCATTTATTATTATTATTATTATTATTATTATTATTATTATTATTATTGTTATTGTTATTACCTCAGCAGATCAGATACAGTCCACCGAAGGGAGCGTGACTCTCAACATTTAGTTGTCATAAACTTTGGTTTGAATATTCATGGTTTTAAGGGAATCGTTTTGTTGTTTAAAAATAAACCAACATCTTAGGCTGATGACGTCATTTGGAGCCAGAATCTGCTCAGTAGTGATCGTGATACACGGCGATACACAGGCTCGACCAATCGCGTGTAAGTCTCAGCTGTCAATCATGATATTTCTCACTGTTATTTATAATCAAATCACTACTTAAAACCCAATCTTATCAGAGACATGAACACTTTAACATCAGTGTGATCAGAGCTACCTAAAATGACAGAAAACTTAATTTGACGTGTACTTTGACTTTTAAATTTTCCCATCATGTCCCCTCTGCGAACATAGTGGAGGCAGGGTTTATGACCTATACTGAAGCCAGCCACCAGGGGGCAAACATCACTTTCAAGAAGCTGTTGTCCATCTTTATACACAGTCTAAGGGTCAGCTACATTCCACAGGAGGGAGAGTGAGCAAACACCACGATGTATGAATGTTTAGTTGCCATAAACTTATTTGAATGTCAATGATTTTAAATGATCAGTTTGACATTCTGAAATACAATTAGTTTAGAACATAGACTTCTAACAGGGAGGGACATCTTCTTTTTTACCAGATTAAACAAATAAGCTATAATATGTTCATTAAAGATTGGTCGTAGGTGTTTTTTTTGTTTAAACCTATTTTCAAATTGTGCTAAGCTGAGCTAACCAATAACAATGCAATCCTGACCACATGTGGATGTGTTCTAGCCAATCAGATTGCATTCTGATCACAATGACTGCAACATGTGCATTTACACCTGCATGATTTTTGTTTAGTTTTTCCTTATCTAGTGTTGAAGTAAGCAAACTGCCATGAAAAGGCTTGAATGAAAGAGCCTTTTAACAACCTTATGTCCTTTTCTCTCACTCCACTTCTAGCTCCAACAACCATAAATCACTTAATCACTAATATGTTGTTTGCGCTGTCCTATTTTAGACTGTAATGAACAGTTAAGGCTCCATAAAAAGGTTAATGATAAATATTAAATCTACCTACTGTCTGTATGTGGAACACATATCTCGCAAACCATTCATCTAATTGATTTCACAATTTGCAAGTGTATTTGAAATTGCCCAAGAAAGTGCAGTGCCGAGTTAGGTTTGATTTGGACATGTGATACGTTAATACAAACTGAATAAACAGGCAACCAGTGCTCTGTAGTGGGACAGTGTTCCTTCAGTCTGTGGACCGAGTTGAACATGTCTTCATCTACGTCCTCAGATAAACTACAGCAGTGGTCGGCAACTGGCTCAAACCGGTCAAAATCGTCGCCAGATCATTTTAATAATCTGATTATTTTTATTTCAACATATTGGACTAAGACACAGGTGCTGGCTACAACTCTTTATACAGTGACTTCCTCTTAACCAAGTTGGTGTAATGCTTTATACTAAGCTGAATAGCAGAGCTTTGAATTTGCAAAGTTGTGAACTTGGGTTTGAAGATTGTGTTGATTGCTTAACGGATCTCCGAAATAGCCGACATGCACTGTTTGAAAAAATATCGAGCAAATTCAGTTTTGATTGATGAAAAACAACAATAATGTCTTCATTGCAGATAAACCAGGTAGGATGAACACAAAGTTTTCAAACTTCACTCTGCACCATAGACTGTGTATAAAAAGCTCAGGACACAAAGAATAAAAAGTGACAGTATATTGTAGAACTGTTTGAGGAGGACTCACTATTGAGAAGGAATAAAGCATTAACCCAGGACAAGAGAACAGAACCTTATAAAGGCAGATTTAGAACACGCACTGCAGTAGCAATAATTTATCACAGGGAGCTATGTCATGTTTAAACTGTTATCAATATGGTTGATATATTGTCTAATTAAATATATGACTCGCCTTTGACTTTGGATGCCAATTCCATAGTGTGCCATAATGCTGCACAAGGCTGCTTTACTTTAAAAAGCTGATAATCCACCTTAAATTATTACACTCCTCCAGCTTTCATCTGAGAGTTTGAGTGTCATATTTTGTTTTAGACTCTCTTAATACATTTCCAGCCTGATGCTGTATCCTTTCAGTTTCGAGCATCACTAAATGTCAGGGAGTATTAGAGTCTTATTTTCTTTATTCGAAAGAGATATATGTAAACTCTACTAGCAGATCATCCATTTAGGTTGATCTGTAGTGAGCGTATCATCTCTGAGTAATCCATCTTGTCAGGCAGCACACAGAAAAGCACCCTCATGGTATCTTCCCTCAGCGCTGACACATCATGTCTCCTTCGATTTGCAGGGTTTACTCGACACCCCCGTCTCGACGAGCAGAGCGTCTGGGTGGTTTTCACTGAGGCACCGAGTGATGACAGTGAGTGTGTTGGATTAAAGACTGACAGATGATCAGCGATGGCTGAATCTGTCTCTACATCTACATTCATCGAAGGGCTGCCGTTGCTAGAAAGTCCCACTAAAATCAGTTCAAATCACTTGGAAACCTAATAACAGTTTGCTAATCAGTTTGTGGATCAGCTTTATCTGCATTGCATCAATTGATGCTCAGGCAAGTTCTGCAGTCATAAGGTGCATCTTTTTTCCTATGATTTCCAAGCAGATTTATGGATATTTATAGGAGACGAACATCAGAAAAGATGATTCCCTCAAAAAGTGCAAGTGACACTTAATCTAAAAAGATCATTCATGTGTGTTTAATGTTGACTGAGTTACGTCTCCGAGAACACAGCAACCAGGTTTCAGTTTTCAGTTCAGGTAATTAACTGATTTGAAAGATATCCCTCTTGTGGAAAATATTAATATATTGTTGTTACCTGAGTTTCCAAAAAATAAATAGTAGTATTATTATCATATAGTTATAGTATGAAAAGTAATAACAGATTTAAGAATGTTAAATAGAGCATTTATATTCTCCATTAAAAAAAAACATTTTTTCTTAACTCATCATGGTGTTTGTGTTTTTTTGAGAGAAAGGCTAGCATACCTCTCTGCAGTGATTACAAAGTAAATTAACAGTAAAATGCAGGAAAACAAAGAGACTCACGCTCTGATTGAACATGTCGGTTTCGTGTCGCAGAGTCGTGTACTGACGTAGATGCTGCTGAATCCACTCGATCCGTTCCACCTCCAGTTTCTCCAGCTCCTGAAGAGGAAGATATAGAAACTGATCAGCTTCACCCACCTTAAAAAAAACTCAATATTGAAAAATAATAAACTCTTTCCAACCTTATTAAAACACAGTGTGCTCAGATATAATGAAGCCACAGTTCTTCCTTTAACACTAACTCTGTTTGCAGGTTTAATAAATAAATGTATATTATAATAAAAAAATAAATTATTATGCAATAAAAATATATTGTTATTACACCAAAAATACAAATTCACACCATCTCTATCATCAACATTTAATCATTTGAGAATTATTTTCACTTCTTAATAAACTAAATAAATTAATGAAATAATAACCTGAAAATATCACATTTGACATGAGTTTTTATTTTTTCAATTCTCCAAAGAATGTTTTTTTACCATGCTGGTGGTGACCATCTCTTCAAACCATTTGCACTGGGTTTGGTTGTACAGGTCCACGCAGCGCATCAGGTCGTCTCCTGGAGAGAACAGATGAGAACGTGAGAGGTCAGAGGTCGAATATAAGTGCTTGAGTCCACCAGAGGAGAAGATCAGAGTTTACAGGGGATGTTTCTTTTCACGACATTTCCAAATCACCTTTTCAGCCCTGAGTGTGATGCACATGGAGTAAAATCCAGAAGAGGGCGCTCACATGTTACTCATCAATGAGTTTGTTCCAAAGAAAACTTTACTGTTAAAATTAATAATATTAAGTATTTGTAATCATTTTGTTATGTGTTTTTGTACCAGCCTCCAATCAAGCACAGAACATATACATCAATAAACACTTAGATCTTTTATAAACCAGCTCCTTAAATATAAAAAAAAAACTTCTCATTTTAACATTTGAAAAGCTGAACATTTCTGGGACAAACTTGAAAACATGTCGCACTTGGTTTGACAGCTACTATTTTTAAATGGCTGCTAAAATCCTGAACTGCTCACATTTGCTTGTAACTAAACATCAGATTTTTGTTTGCTCAGCTGATCCATCACAGACCAGTCATGGTTAAATGCAGACTTCTGTTTTAGTGTCCAACATTTATATATTGTTTTTTTGTTTTAATTTTTTTTGTAAATATTCAAAGGTCATTGGAGTTTCCACAGCTCCATTTCAACCTCTTAGAACCAAAATTAGAAAGATTGTTGTTATCATTATTTATTTCAATATGAAATCACCAAAACAATGTACTGTAAGTAAACACATTTACTCAACCACTGTGCTCAAGTATAATTTTGAGGTATATTTTACTTGAGTTTTTCCTTTTTCTGCTTTATACTTTTATTCCAGGACATTTCGGAGAGAATTATGCTTTTCAATTTGTTCTAGTTACTTTCAGGTGAAGTTTTCTGCATTATATTGTTACATAATTTAAATGAAACTAGTGTCTCTAAATCTATAACCCACCTTCCTTGTTATGTTTCAGATGGCCATGAGTTATTAGCGGTTAAAAAAAAAAATGCTTCTCAATTTCAATTTTAGAGAAACAGTTTGAGGACTCAAAGTGACGGCCCCTACAGATTTGTCTTAGGACTCTTTGTAGGGGCCCAACACACTGTTTGGTTTCTCTACAATACTTTTAATTCTAGTGCTCCATTTGGAAATTATTATTTCAACTGTACTACTATCCTTATTATTATTATTTTATTATCTTTTTTAAATCTAATCTCATTTTGTTCTGTCCTCGTTTCTTTATTCTCAATGTTTTATGTGTGAAATGTGCTGCTTTCGAGGTTGGGAACCACTGGACCACTGAATTACATGTATTACCTAAAATCTGTCTACAACTGGAGCAGCTATAACAGTAAAATCCATTAATACTTAAAACGCGTTTTACTGATATTGATTTTATATTTCACTTTAAATTTAAACGTTAAATGCACGACCCTCGACCAAATCCAGTACATTTCAGCTCTGTTCCCTGATGAAGCAGAAGCTGCTGCTGTAGCTCATTTAAATTCATCCGGTGAAGGTAGAAACACCTTCTCGTCTCTGGCAGCGAGCCCAGTGAGCCGTGATGACATTTGGCTCAACCTTGGGGTCACAGCGGTGATCGACGTTACAAGGCAGACATCATTTAACTGTACCTATGAGCAGCATTGATCAGTGCTGTGGGCTGTGACTAATCTACTGATGGGAACAGAGGAGGAACCTGATAAGAGATTTTTTTCTCTACTGGAACATTTACAACATGAGCTCATCTTCTTCCTCAGTAAAATGTCTCAGGTTAGATTTCTGTCTTCTGTTGTGTTTGATATCACTTTGCTTTAGTTTGTTCTTCTTCATCACCTGCTGCTTGTTTAGGTCCTTCTACCTTTTCTCTCCTTGCAGACTGCTTACACCAGTTATTTGGTGACATCTGAATAACTGCATTGTCCCGACTGTCTCTTAGCAACACTAATCTCTGACTCTGTGACCACTGACCTGCTTGTGTGGATTTCCGCCGGGCCTTCTTTATGTCCTCCTCCGTCTTGTTGCTGAGTTTGATCTCCAGCTGCTGGGTCTTCACCTCCAGATCCTTCTGCCTGTCTGCCAGGGCTTTACGAGACTACACACGCACACGCACACACACACACACACACACACACACACACACACACACACACACACACACACACACACACACAAACACAGACGTAGAAACAATGAGTCATTCACTATAATCCTCAGATTTACGGGACCTACATCTAAGAGTCATTACAGCCTTTTTATGTCGGCTACTGATCTCCTCGCTCAGATCCTGCTCTCATCCTCTCATCCTTTTCCTAATCCACATCATTGAGTCTTTTCTCTTATTCTCCACAGAGACACCTCATCAAGGTCGTGGCCTGACAGTGTTTGAAAGGTAAACATTCAGCTAATAGTCTGGCAAAAGCCAAGGCAATCTTTTCTTTTCTCCGACAGACAGATAAGGTCATTTAACTCAGGTAATTTAACTCAGACATATAAAAGAAAATTGGAAACCACGCCAAAGTAGATGTTATATTTTCAGAAAAAAATGGATTCATGTGTAACATTTAAATTGCTGCTGCATGTCATCTTGCCAAGCAGCTGGTTGGTTCCTACCTGCTGTTGTTTCACGTATAGACAGGAATGAGTGTAACAGAGAAGTCAAGAGGCCTGATGGGAATATCGAGAGTTTTGTCATGTTTATTAAATGAAGACGTGTTTATTACCCACAGCCCGCGGGAACTGGAGAACGCTGTCAACCAAGAAATTAAGGTTACACTACCATCTTTTTTATAGAAAATATCACTTTATATGCTCATAAGCAAAAGATCTTTAAAGCTAAACTGACATGTGATGTGTTTTTTTTTTATTGCCTTAAACCTCCTCAACACGAGCATTAAATTCTTGTTGTTTTTGATTATTAGGGCGCGAGCACCGAACGGTGGGAGGCCCTATTGAAATTGTAAGGATTATTCTTATTCTTATTATTGTGTACCAAATGAATTGGCTTTTTGAGGGCTTTAATTATTATTATTATAATTTTTGTTTGAATATTTGGTATTATTACTTCTAAATTTTAATTTTAATCATTGTTTTCCATCACACTGTATTGTTTTCATATTATTATTAATCCTGATGTTAATCTGATGTGTACTGAATAAAAAAAAAAATGTTATGCGTATTAGTTGATTTGTTATGATTTTATATTTCAAACGAAAAAAGAAAAGCATCCATGAAATTATTTAACTGGTGGGAAGCAACAATACGGTTCTGTATTAAGATGTGTGTCTGTCACTAAAGCTCTTTCATCATGTAACCTTGGTCGAGATTCACTTTTGGATGTAAAATACTGGCCTGTACGTACAGAAGAGGAACGAGCTGAAATGCAGCCCAACTAAAAGAATAAATCTTTGTGGGGTAAATCTCTCAGTACCTTCTCCACGCTGGCGTAGCGACTGGCCAGCTGCTTCCTGAGGTCAGCGATATGATGGTCGTATTTCTTCAGGTCCTTCTTGAAGTTGTCGGCTCTGAACGTCAGCAAAGGTTTCTCTACCTCAGAGTGGAGCTGTGAGAACAGAAAAGAGCAGAGTAGCAGTGGGCTCTGTTTTAAGAAACTGCTGAAAATTATTTTAATACATTCTCAAAAATGTCTTATGACATGTTTTCACTTTGTCTTAAAGCCTTGTGGAGTATATCGCTGGAATTTCTTTTATCAAGAATAAAATTACATCTACTCTCTGCTTGATTCCACAGGCTCAACGTGTAAAATACATTAGTCTTCCCAGGAAACTCTTGCACATACTGACATTTTTTTCGCAACAATTTCGTACAGTTTACAATATATCTGCACTTTGAGAGATTGATCAATGATAAATGTTTCCAGGATTTTATCGTTTAATTACAGGACCTGTAAACCAAAGCGTGGAGTGAGTTGGTGGAGCATGGAGGAGCCTGTATGCTCGTGGGAGGGGGATCGTCAAAAAACGTAACTAATTAATTAGACAACGATGGGTAGTGAGAAGCTCAGGGGCTGCGTCTGAGGCAAGTGTGTGGTTTCTGCATCGCTGATAATTAGAACGGGGGACAGGTCATCTTCATCGGTCAACACGGTTGAGGGAAAACTAGCCCCATCACCTCGGGATGTGGATCAGACCAAATTAGTGCAGCTGATTGAAAACATGAAATGCTTCAACACAGACAAACCTGCACATTGTTACAGCTTTGTTTTTGATGGTGGCACACCTTTATGTAATCTTCTGTACTTCTGCCTCAAATTTTTTAACTAGCATGTCACTCATACCTCCACCAGTGCCCAACAGTCTCCTC
The DNA here is from genome assembly GCF_009819705.1 of Hippoglossus hippoglossus. Lineage (NCBI taxonomy): Eukaryota > Metazoa > Chordata > Actinopteri > Pleuronectiformes > Pleuronectidae > Hippoglossus > Hippoglossus hippoglossus. The sequence goes on along the minus strand of NC_047158.1, from coordinate 5,586,725 downwards.
CTGAAAACACATTTAAATTCACTAAATCTATTTTCAGAAATACAAAGTTATTCAGATTACTTTCAGAAACGACACATTCCAGAAGATGAATTTTTGCTTAAAAAAACCCCCAAACGTCAACTCAGTTATCAAAATAGTTGCACCAAGAAGCTAATCGTCTTCAGTTCTGGATGAGTTTGCACAATAAAAGCCCACATGAGCAGTTACCTTGTTGGAGAACTTGAGGTGAACCTCTGCCTCGTCGTGGAGACTCTTCTTCAGCTGAGTCCAGGCTTCTCCGAGAGTCCTGAGAAAACAGCAACATGAAATAAGTCAAACACTCTGTTAATCAGCAGAAAAGGTATCAGCAGATGAATCCTTAATGAAAAACAATCATTAGCTGATGCAGTCCTTGACACACTAGGCAAAGATGAGCGTGACTGATAATAATCTAATGTGACTGTCGGGGGAAATAGTTGAGTACTTTTACATTTAATACCTTAAGTACATTTTCCTGGCTATACTTGGAGTGTACATTCACTTTTACTTGTAGAAAACATTGTATTTTTACAGTGTGGTACTTTAACCGACTCCTGATTGTAGATATGATTCTGTACTTTTTGATACTATCAAGGGTAAAACTAACAGAAATTGTATCTTTTCAAACACATGACATTCAAAAAGTATCAAACTATACTTTCAAATGTCTGTGATGCTACATCCACACTATGAGATGTTCACTTGAAAATGGCGTTTTCAAACTAAAATGATCTCTGTCCACATGAGCGCTTTAGCTCTGTATCAGTTTTAATCCCTGTCCATGCTAACATGCTTGAAAATGCATATCATGTGACCTCTCAAACATACTGAGTTAACAGGAAGCATTTGATTGTTAGATTACTTGAATAATAGCTTGTCTCCTCCACATGTAAAACATGTCTCCTACACGTTGTGTCATTGTCAGATGCAGAATTGAATTGCACAGCATCTGTTAGCAAAGGGTCAGCAACGCTCGTAATTGATGAATTGTTACGTTCTACACTGGAGTCTAATGCTGGGTCTTTCCATCAGGAAGGTGGGGTCATGTAATAAGAGGTTGATGAATCAGCGAAGTCCTCGTAGTAACCGAAAAGACCGAAACATCTTAGTTTCTGCAGTTTTCAAACTAGAACAGAGCCAGTTTCCAAACTTCTTCCGTATTAGCAGCTCTAAAACTCGGCAGTGGTGTGGACGCCAGGCATATCTCTAGTAGATTTGATGCGTTTTCAAACGAAAACATAGTAATGTGGATGTTGCCTTAGTTTCATTCTTATTGATGAAAATAATCACGAAATTTCCAGATCTTAAAAGATTCCTCGAGACAAATCTCATCTCACTGATCCTGAGATCTTCACAAACATTCCTCTTTTATTTTGGTGAAAGACCAACCCCACATCCACCCTTTCATGAGGTATCTTTCTTTGAATGGTGCATCAGACTCAGACTGCAGAGTGGGAATGGGTCTATTTTAGAGCATCCTATCTTTAGACAGGGTTCTCTTAATTACTGCCACTATCTCCTATCAGTTCAAGGCATTCTCGTCTTGCAGCGAAACGTTTGGTGCACTCACCCTTCCTCCTGCGCTGCCAGCGGGCTCAGAGAAAGCTTGGAGAGGTTCTTGGCGTATTCCTCCTCGATCTTTATCCTGAGACACAAACAGAGACGGAGAGAAACATGTGAAGGCTGCCTGGCTCATGAGAGGAAAGAAAACCATGTCAGTGAAGTGATTAAATCTGAGGTTATAAATCATAATGTGATTTTAAGATTTAGATCTGAGAGTGAAGTTGCAATTATCTCAATAAGGTCGTACTCACAATAAGCAATAATCAAATAAAGACATGTTCAGTATTCGGATGTTCATCGCATTACGTAGATGTGTACACGTCTTAATCACATTATAACGCCCTATTGGAGTTTTCACAGCTATGTCGATGTCCTAAAACATCGACATAGTACAGACAGTATAGACGGTTACCAACTACATGGATGACTGGGTGTAAACCAGTTCAAGATTTTGCAAAATTAGAAAGAAAACACATATAGTGTACAGTAGCATCGTACTTTCAGCTATTTCAGACTGACGTTTTAAAACTGGTGAAATAACGTTGGACATAATGTTGACATGAGTCATCATCAGGTTCTTTAACATGTATACAGGAGTGTGAATGGAATGTTCCATTAGCAACTCATGTAAACAACAGTCTTAGTCTGATCTTTATTCAGTAGTTGGAAACCTGGTGTCCATGTAAACGCAGTCACTGAAAGACTTGAGCTCATTCAGAACTGATCTCCTGTCACATTAAACTGATTGATCCTCCTCTTAATACTTAAAGCTGGTCATTGGTTCAGGAACGAATCACTTCCTGTTTATTAACTGCAGTGTGATCATCTGCTGCTGGTTTATCTAATGTTCAAAACAACAGCCATTTTCAGCCTTTGTTTATTAAAACCAAAAGCTATGGAACACACGACATGTACATATGAGGGGAAACAGCGTTTTTAAAAGAAAGCCTTTAATTAACTCAGACTTTCCTGATTCAGGTTTTGCTTCACACTCATAGACTGTACATAAAGATGGAAATGCAAATTCAGCTGCAGCCATTCATCACGACAGCTGAGACTGATTCACGATTGGGCGATCATACTCTGGCTCCAAATGCACAAGAAGGAAGCGTTTCTATCCATGATATTTTGGCTTAATTTCTGATCAACGAGAGAGGTCGTCCATCTTCATATGCAGTCTATGTTCACACTTATGCACTGCTACAATTCTTTTAATATGATGTACTTCAATTTCTTACAGTCTACGCATTATACACATATTTTTCAACAATTACATTTTATTATCATTATAATTTATTTTTCATTCAGTGGGTTATATATTCCTGCATTCGTAATCTCATTATGATTGTGAGTAAAAAACCTGCGGTGATATTTTACAGAGCGTCTGTTCCATCCTCTCCATTTTAAAGATGGAAATGCGATGTGCTCATATTTGCCCTGAGGGTTTGTGCCCTTTGTGAACTTCACATCCTCCACCGGTCTCACATTTACCATCCACACGTGAGTAAATCTGTCACCTGGAGAATGTCACGGAAACCGTTGTTTTACCTAATTTTGGGATACTTGCATCCCATAGCAGCACAGCAACATTAAAAAAAGGTCGTCGCTGGATATGAGGAATCCTCGTGAAGGATTTGGGAGACGGCAGCCTCTTGAATCTGGAGAAACTTTGCTCATTAACTTCCCACAACTCAGAGCGGAAATTAAATGGAGCTATTGCAGAATGACATGGAGCTAATTATATAGGGGCTTTATTCTCCATGTTGCTTTTGACATTGTGGCAACTATTTCCTGTATGCTCCGTTTAATTACTGGCTTCAGGGATTAATTGCAGCCTTGAGCTGTAAAACAAAAGTCTGAGACCAGCGTCCAACAGATCCCTTTAAATAAAGAGCTTTTTCTGTGTGATGGCTGTGGACCTGCACCGGCTGTTTAAGATCTTGTCTGTGCTCTGGTTCATGTCTCCAGTGTTGATGCTCCTGAGCTGTGAACAACTCTCCCTGCTTCAGTCCACCACACTGAGTCCATGTATCTGATGATCACAACTCAGAGCAGCTTCGTCTTCCTGTGAAAACATCAGTTACCTCGGGCAAAGAACTAACTGATGTCTTCACCCGTCTCTCTTTGTTTGTTACCACGGTTATGCAAAAAAACTACAGGACAGATCAGCGGAAAGAAGTGGTATGGCTGGGTCAGTGAAGAACCCATTCAATTCTGGAGCAGATACGGATCAGGGATTTTTATTCACTTCCTCTAACATTAGACATTTTTGAGTTTCTCAAGAAATAACTCCTTTTCATAACCTTTATGAAACATATCAGGTATCTGAAGAGTGCCACTATCTATGAACACGTGACATTTGTTGTAGATCTGGATAATGATCCCGCTTTTGTGAATCAAAGTTCATGTTTTTAGGGGGATGCTCTTCATGCAGTTTCAGTACAATAACAAATATTTATTGTTGTTATTTTAGAAAATGCTGATAACAATCCCGAGGAAATGTTCTTTTTCCTCATGTGTAAGAACATGAAGGAACAGCCCATTTCTTGGGGATTATTTTCAGTGACAAATTAATCCACATTTGGTGCTTCAGTGTGTATTTCTGGCAGCAGGATAAATTGGACTGAGTCTGGACTGTTCATGGTCACGTCGTCCATTGATTTTATTTTAATAGTTTTTCCAAAGTGAGGAATAAGATGCGTCATGACTTTAGATAAACAGATTGAGCAATTAATTGATGGTTTGGGTCTTTTTATGGGATTTTCTGACAATGACATAAAGCCTCGGCCATAAAGATTTTACTGAAATATAAAGCAGCTGCTGTACCTTCTAAGTTCAAACCTTTGTTGTGTTTGTTTAGCTTATTTCATGTTATTTACGTCTATCACATCTAACATGTTGAAATGGGATCATTTATGCCTCCAGCTCTGTGTCTGATGCTCTTCTTAATGAATTAATACAAAATAAAATAAACACAGTCATTTCGTTTCTGTCGCTATAATCCAGTCTCCTCTGACAGTGAAGCTGTTACCTCTCATGGACAAACTCAGCCATCTCTTTCTGCATCTGTTTGCCCTTCAGCTGCTTCTGCAGAGGGACCTCGAAGCCCGCCACAGAGGTGGTCCCCTGGGGGTCTTTCTTGTCGGTCTGAGGAAGAGGAGAGGATCAGTCAAACATGGAGAAGGTCTGCAGCTACGAACCTCATGGTCAGAACGTCCAGCAGCGTCTCTTGCTCTGTGTTGTTTACATTCGAGAGCATGTGGGTTTGTGAGGATGAGTCAGAAAATATCAGCATGAATGTGTGAGTCACACTTGCAAGTCGAGGAGGGCATGCGTTGGTGTGCGTGCGTCAATCACTGAGGGTGGATGGGTATTATGTGTGTATTCAAACAAAGAAATGTCAAGCAGGTCTCAGTGAGTGATGTGCGTCGCCGTGTGGAACCGAGGTGCAGGATTAATGCCTTGGAAGCACAAACCACCACGAGCAACACAACACTACCGGCCAAGAACAAGAAGAAAAACTGTTGGAGGAAAAAGGAATTGGATATCAGTCAATAATGCAGCCTGAGGGGTTTTCAACACAAATCTAATTTAGGATGGAAACGTATGGAAAGTGAAAATTACAAAAGCCACTAGGGAGACATTAGAAAAAGGAAATTCAGAGTGTTTGCAGAGATGCCGGTCGATCAGTCGTCTACCTGTGATCCTCCAACATGAAAACAAAACTCATCTTATGGTAAATTAGAGCAAAGTGTTGGATCCATTTTGAAAAAAGCAAAGAGTATATCGACTGTTTCTGCTGCGTTTATTCACATAATTTTTAGCTCTCAGCGGTTTGGAGCATTTACCAGCGTGAATATGTTGTAAAGGTCAACAAAACATTTTGACAGGGACCTTCTGGAGCGATGCTGTGAGCGGTCAGCCGACGAAAAACACAAACTGTGCAGAAACAGCACAAAGTGAAAATTCTTTGGTTCAATCACAGACTGTGAATAAAGATGGACGACACGTCAGCCACAGGATGGTCAAGTGTGTGGACCTCAATGCCACGGCTCCACACCACGATCGCTGGTGACTCTGTATTATGGGTTTGATGAGAATAAACAATGGACTTCAGTTGATATGAGGTGTTCATATTGAAGCACACTATGTTTGTATAGCTGCTTTCACACTCCGGAGGTTCTCTGCACTTTCCCTGTCGGGGGTGCATGTGTGAACGCAAATGTCAGCGTGAGAGCCTTCACATTATATCATAATATAAAGGCCACAGAAAGTTCGGGAGAATCCGATGTGAGAACACGGCAGGGGGTCCCCCGCTGGATTCACCACAAGCGAAAGGGGGGTCGATACTTCGAGCACACGACAGACGCAAAAATGAGAAATAGAACCTCCGAGTTGAAAAGGCAGAGCCATACACGTAGAAGACACCAAGAAGTTGTCTAGAGAGTTTGTTTGTCTGTGTGTTGTCAAGAAAATCATGTGATCTCCTCAGTGGTTTTAATGCTGCAACACCCCTCGCCCGAATAATGTGGAGGATTTGTTGCTGTTGTGAACACGTCTGTGCAGAGAACGTCGGGTAAAGATCGGACCCAATTCTCTAGACTTCGCAGGTCTTGTCTGAAAATGGCTTAGTTGCTCCGGACATTTTGCAGAACTTCTCCTATAGTAAAATGTCTGATTAAGTCCATTTGAGAATACAGCAGGGAAATGTCTGGAAGATGTATAGCGAGCGAAAAAAACTGAAATACATGTATCTCTGGATGAAAAACGCCAGTGTTGATGTGCTGTAAACAGAAACATGTGACACTTGACATGCAGAGGAATTGCCTTCTGTATGTTCGAACCAGACACCACCCCTGGCCTGGACGTTCTGGATATTTTCCTGTTGTTGTCAATGTATCTGACTCAGACAATCTCCTGCTGCATTCTTCATATGTAAAAGGAACACTCCTGAAAATGTCGGGACCCGATTTTCTGGACATTTTCTGGAGTTTATGTCTGAAAACAGCTCAATTTAAATACATCTGAGCTCTTGTTTCCTACATGTAATTACCACTTGGTGATTGCTGTTTCTCAATTGTTTTTATTGTGTTGCCATATTTTCTACAGTCTCACCCAGAAGTTGTCGCAGTAGCTCCATTCGTTGGGTTTGAGCAGCTGCTGCTCCGGACCTTCACCAGGCAGAGGGAACGTCACACAGTTGATCTGAAGCAAAGAGAAAGACAAAACAAAAAACACATGAGACGAGGATGAAGAACAGTGACAAACAAGAGCTGCTAAAGGCTGAGAGCCAAACGCAGATAGGAGGCTGAAATATATCTTTGATAGAGTGAGATAACAGGCCTGTGTTTCGTTTAGTTCATGCAGATGAGAGGGAAAAAGGTCAGACACGAGTAAACATGTTGGCCGTGCAGAAGGTGACCCATGAGCCTTCAGGGGCCAGAGAGGGGAAAACAGAGACATGAGCTGAAACCTTCTCTCCTGCATCCCTCGATTTGAACAAATGAACTTTACTCACTTGAAAGTCCGTGGTGTTGCAGATAAACACAGCCAATACTCAGCCTGAATACAGACTCCACAGTCCACAGCATTGGCAATTACTCTTGGGGCTTCAATTATGTAATGTTCACCGTCTGTGAGCCCTCCCTCCTGGCACGGGCGAGTTACCCTGTGTGCCATGTCAACCGTTGCTGTAAACTGCACGGGTGTCCAAACAAGGATGCCTCAGAAAAAACACACTGTGTCACAGGGTTTGCAGCCCGAGTTTCCCGCTGTACTGCCGTTACGCCAACTGAAGGAGACACACGCTGTGTTTACCAGCTCGCTCAGGCGAACTTTCCTCTATCCTTTCCCTTTCAGATTTCAAAATAAAGGCGGGAGACAGTCATGTTTGCCAGCTCAAGTCAGCAGTGTTACAAAGAACACCAAAGGGAGGCAAGAGGCTGAACAAAAGACAGCGATGAACAGGATTTTGGCCCATACACATGGATACTGGAGTCCAGTGTTCTGAAGGAGAAGTTTGTTGACTGCATGTTAATAAATATTTAAATGGCCTTATCGCTGCTTACCACTATATTGCAGAGTCAACCAAAATATATATTTTTATGTTAATACACTATACTGCTTATAATTACTGACAGGGGCAACCATGCATCCGATATCTATATCTTTTCTGCAAACCTGTGTGGGGATAGCTGGAGCCAAGCTGACAGTGGGTGAGAGGCGGTGTGCACCATGGACAGGTCGCCAGCTTATTACCAGAAACCGGAGCAAACCCTTCTGGAGAACAAACCAACTCCACAAGGCTAAGCTGGGATTCAAACCATTTTGCTGTGTGGCAACAGTACTACCCACTGCGCCACTGTGCTGCCAGACAGGGGCACATGAAGAAGAAACAGCTCAGAGACGCACTGACTATTTGGGTTTAAGAAGAAGGAGAAAGTGACAATAAAACCCCACATTAGTACATGTATTATTGCCATTAACCCCTTAACAGACGCCCTCATTTTTGTGCAGAGGCCTGAAAAATGTTCTGATTTTAATTATAGTCATGACTCTGGTCTCCTTTAAGCTTTACAACCTTGGGTCAATAAGTTTTAGAGCCACTGAGCCAAAGTTACAGAGGCACTTCTTTTCATGGCATTAACAAGGGAATATCAGGAACATAAGGCCTGTGAAGTCTCAACCAATTCTATGTCAGCAGCTGTTGCAGTGACGTGAGGATCCTTAAATAATTTACACAGATACAACCAAGAGACTTTCAAACAGCATTAAGTCCAGTACAGAACAAATGGCACAGAAAGTAGCACTAATAATTACCTACACCTCAGAGGTTGTGTTTTCATCTGCGTTTCTTTGTCTGTCAGCAGGATTTCGCAAAAAAACACTCTTCCATTTAATTAACACTTGGTGGAAGGTGTGGAAACCAAGGAAGAAAACATTACATTTTGGAGCAGATTCAATTAGGGGGGGGGGGTCCAGGAATTTTTTAAGTATACGCTCTGCCAAAGAGTTTATATTTCCATCTGTTAGCTAGTAAGATTACTGCTGATCCAAATGAAAATGAAATGTGGTTTTCATAAGGAGACTGTCAGGCCTTGGCAGAGGTCTGACCTCTGCTGAGTGTCATCCTAGTGGTATTGGTAAAAGAATCTTGTAATGCAAAGCTCACTTTGTGTCTGTTTGGTGCTGGGCAGGTGTTTTGCTGACAGCTGACTTTAGTTCCACATGTCTGGGTAAATGAAAGACTCACACCTGCAGTATGTGCAGCCAGAGAGGACCAGTGTCGAGCTGCAGATCATTTTCCTTTTTTTCTCACATCACACCAATACATCTGACTTATTTAAATTAAAAAAAGTATATACATATAAGGCTTTAATGTGTAACATCTCTTTCAGGGGACTTTGGACATTTTCAAACTGAAAGTCTGAACCAAGCCTCATGTCATTTTTTTTACATTTGATCTGGTTAGTTTGGTTTTCCCATTATAATGTAGGGAGCAGACTAAAGACTGTTTTATGACATACGTGCGTCCTGTCGTCATCAGGTTGGCTGCGTCTACCTTTACTTGACATTGGTTGGTTTGTGGACCGGCGTGTGTCTGACGTCGGCCTGTTGTTAGTTCAGCAGGAAATTGTCTTTCTGTTTGAATGGAAAAAACTAATGAACTGGCTAATTTGGTTTGTTTCATTGCCACTGTAATTTCATTGAGGTTTTACTACCAGCAAAATGAACGTTTTCCTTGTTCAAACAATATATCGCCGGAGGTGAAGGCTGCAAGATATCAAGCAAGCCTCAACCCGACTTACGTTTGGTCCATTGTTCTGGACTGGAGTCTGAGGAACCTTTTACTCCTTTAGTTCAGACTAAACTGAAAGGTCTGAAGGTCCTGACCTAACAATGTAGATGTAAAAGACCCTCAGTTTCTTTTCTCTCTTACTGTCTTTCAAAATTCATCAGGGTTTTTACAAAGAGCCAAAAGTTCCAATGAACACTGGACACTGACCTCTTCATTCTTTACTCTGGCCCTGCAGCACTTCATTTCCAGTAAACAACTTCAACAACATATGAGTAATACTCGTTCTATGTTATATAATCACCAACATCCAGAGGAACTACTGATATGGCTTCGTGCCAAACGTGCACGCCGATACGACAGAGAACAAGTGAAACACGAGCGGGGGTATGCATAAACAAGAGACACAGTAACCGGCTGTAATCTGGAGGAGCAGCGGTGTGATTTACTCCTCGTCCCGACCAGTCACTTTGTTCATTTTCTGCCTCAGAGATCATACTGATTGTCACGGGCACCAGATTTTCCATTACGCTGGCGGCACATCTATCATGGCTGTTGTTTATCAGCCTCTCACACTCTACAGAAAATGAGACCATTCATCTACAGGGAGGCTGTCTAGTGAACTTCTCCTTTACGGCCGCTCAGCGAGGTACTCCAGGGCTGGGAATAAAATATTAATACAGATTACCTTCATGACACAGCGTGTGATAAATCCTTGTGGGGATGTTTGAAGTCCAGCCACTGGAACGTGGGATGCTGCGACATGCTGTGTTGCCATGTTTCGCACAAAGCAAAGCTGCGAGCGACATACAACTGTGGAGATTTGTTGAGTGAACTGGGACATTTTGTTCTCACTCAAAATTCATAAACATCAGCATCATGAGGGATGTACATCCTGCCTACAGGCTGTGTGTATTTCATTGCACATTTTATGTTTTTATTTTGCTCTTTTTTCTTTGAGGAAAGAAAAATCATGACACAGTCCAGGAATAAATGGCCCACAAGAGACATAAAAAAAAATAATGGGTTGGCCGTCAAACAACTTCAACACTTCCTCTCTATCTACCTCCAACATCAGAAGCAGAATATTTCAGCAAATGAGACTGTAGGATGCTCTGCCACTGTTGCTAAGCAACAAATTACTTTTGCTGGAGAAGACCCCTCTATCCCCCCCCCCCCAGCCTCTACAAATACGCACACCTTCCCATTACAAAGCAATCTCAGATTTCCTCTCATTATCACCCCTCATTCCTCCCTTCTCTTACTCCCTGACCAATTGAAACGCTGCGTCCCAGTCTCGCCATCGAGGCATCCCCCTCTAACGGGCGGCATGTACGGCAACAAGTCAAACTGAATGAATGTTTAATGAGCTGGAAAACATCCGAGGCTGAAACAGAAGAATCTGGTCTGATTGGCCGAACCACATCGAAGGTGAAAACAAGGTGACAGAGCTGGAGCGGCTCCTTGATTCTCCATGACGTGCAACACCTCAGCATCCCGCGGGGGTCCATTTTGATGTGTGCGTCTCCATGACAACTGTGGAGGGGTTGTGTAATGTGAGGTGCATCGTGGCGAACAAAAAGACACCTTTCTGGACTGACGTCATCCAGACACAACTGTAAATTTCATCTTTATAACCTGTATTATTTTTTTAATATATATTTCCATTTGCTGCAGCAAAAAAACGAATTGTGCAAGATTTTGGTTAACACGGCTGCACATTGTCACACGTCGACACTTATATATGAAAGAAAACTACTGCTCTCATGTAAATTCAAACCATTTAGAGATGCTTTTTTTATTTCAAACTGAATGTCTTCACTGAATAACTGAATGGCTCTATAGCTGCTCCACCACCACCACCACCAGCTTCTATGCCAGTATTTTCCATTTCAACACCCATTAATCAGTGCTATTGCTTTTGTCACCATGGAAACTGCACTTGCTGCATCCCTCGCAGGGTCTGGTTGTGGTTTTTCACAATAGCCAGACTGACAGCTCCCGCGGCTGCAGCAGGTCGGAAAGCCCACCGAGCGCAAAACCAACACCCGCGAGACACGAAAACCACGTCTGCCTACCTTCATTCACCATCACCAACAATACCACAACTGCCACATTCACCTCATCCTCAGTTCGCCCCCCTCCATCATTATGGCATTAAGGGCTAAACGATTACATAACCACAGCTACTGTCTGGGCATCTTGAAACAAAGGTGCTGTTCACTTAACAGATTGTATCCTGGTGGAGGGAACGGACTGATACTGAGGAGTTTGCAGCATCAATTCTACTCAGAGCAAATAATGCATCTGGATGAAAAGCAGCAGCAGCAGCAGCAGCATCTCTGTGTGACCCATCGGAGGAAAAAAGGGGATATATAATCCCACAACTCAGTGACAGCACTCGGAGATCCCTTCTGCATCTGGCAGGCAGAGGACTGTATAAAAATACCAACATCAGTGTACAGGTTACCAGATCGGCTCCGTTCTTTACACACACTTCAGGAATGTTTCAGCAGGACGGAGATGTGTTTGAGCCTCTTGAGAGGAGAAATTCCTCTTTGACAGGCGTGAAATCAATCTTATAGATTGAGAGCAGTCAAGTCAGGGAGACACTGCTGCTTCTCCTCCATTCACACTGATGTCCAACACGCAGGGAAGCTCCATGTTGCTCCACCAGGACCAAAGATGCACAACAAACAATGTCAACAGATGAGAGAAGAGAAGATGAGGCATGAACTTATGTGATGGACACAGGGATGAAGATGGAGAGACAGCGGAGAAGAGGAGGAGAAGAGAGGAGGATTAAGTTTTGGGGTACTCACCGTGATCTTGGTCTCCTTGACCTCCTTGATCTGCCTCCTGGCTGGGGAGACGGAGCCGAGGGGCTGGGGGGTGAGACAGGAGGGATCGTCAAAACTCTCCTCAGTGTCAAAGCTGGCTTCCATCATCATCCCTCTCTTCCTCCTCCTGCTTCTCTATTCTAGGAAAGCCGCTCTCTCTCTCTCTCTCTTTCTCTCTCTCTCCTTTCTTTCTTTCTCTTTCTGCCTCCACGCACTGAGGCTGCCTTCAGTCTCCCAAGCTTCAGAGAGAGTGGAGGGGAGTCGCTTTGCAGGGGGAGGGGAGATGAGGGGGAGTGGGGAGCTGTATCGGTGGGAAGGGAGCGTTAGGGGTGAGGAGCAGGAGGAGGAGGATCAGGAGGAGGTGTAGGGAAGCGTGACGAAGTCTAGCCTCCGGTTAAGCTGCTGCCACATGGGTTCTCAGGTTGAAGGCTGCAAGGAGGTGAGGGGGCTCTGCATATGCACCTGAAACCCCCCCCCCCCACACACACACACTCCCTCTATAACCCTCCCTCCTCCACCTCCTCACCAAACACTGAGTCGTGGTTGATGGAGATGCAAGGATGTGAAGGAGAAAAGGGCATGAAAAAAAGAGATGGAAAAAGAGGGTTAAGAGAGTCAGAATAGGATGAGGAGGATTTATTTACACAATACTTGCCACACCTCCCTCCCCAGAGAGTGAAGGAGGAGGGAGCAGCAGCAGAGGAGGGGGTGGTGGCATTGGCGGTGGGGGTTGGTTTGATGGAAATGGCTAAATAATGATCTAAAACAGACTAATTACGATTGGGAGGGAAACAGGAGGAGGGGGAGGAGAGCTAGAGCAGTAGGGAAAATAGGCAGCCAATTAGATGCAGCGTTTTTGAGTGTGTGGGAAATGTGTGTGTGTGTCTTTGTGTGTGTGTGTGTGTGTGTGTGTGTGTGTGTGTGTGTGTGTGTGTGTGTGTGTGTGCGTGTGTGTGTGTGTGTGTGTGAGACTGAAGGGGTTAAATAGGTGTGCTGAGGAGGCAAATTCAGAGACAGGACGTCAAGATACAACAGAAATATTTACAGATATTTTTGTGTGTTTATGGTAAGTATGTGTGTACAAGACAGCTACATCGTTATCATCTTTCGAATATGACAGCGTTTCACCCGAGGCATCAAATCAACACCAGCCGTGTGCACAGCCGAGCAACTTGGATCACGCACATGATCAGAGCTGGTCCAACAAAACCATCGCAGCCTCAACAAACCCGACATCCACTCACACTCTCACCTTCTCTGTACAGAACATGGCGGAGGGCAGCTCTGATCACCACAGTCCCAGTCCAGGTTTGTTTTTTGGGGGGTGTCTTTGGGGGTAGGGGGTTGATCCGGGGCCCCAGTGCTCCCAGCTTGAGCGTCGACAGTCTTGGCCCGCCTCCTTTACCAAAACTGTCAAAGACATGTGGCGTCCAAACCTCAGTCGCCCATGTGGCCCCAGGGTCTGTCCGTCTATACGCTCCTGTGTGATCATGATACGGTGTGCCATCATCTGACTTGCAAATAGTCACGTGGGTTGGCATGTAAAGGACGTTGGCCCGGGTTCATCAGAGCTGCGGGAGCGGCCCTGCCTTCACTGAACAGACTGTGGCAGCTTTATCTCATGAAAACACTGAATTCAAATTGTGAACTGACAACATTGCAGCAAGTGTGGCTTTGATGTTTGTGCGCAAAGGCCCCACGAACAGTATAACTTCAGCGACTATCTGATATTTTATTCTATAAAATGAAAGATAGCTGAGTCCAAGCTGATACCTTGAAATTGTTTAAACAATCCAAAGATATAAAGCAGCAAATCCTCTCATTTAAAGGGCCCATATTGTGTAAAATACATTTTCTGGGCTTTTACTATCAGTAATGACTTGAAGGGGGTCAGTAGGGACCCTCTAAGTATGAAAACAGGACTTTTTCACTCAGTCCATTCTAAGAAATATGTTATCGAAACGTCTTGTTTTGTACTTCCTCCCCCGTATGAGTCATTCGGGATCACACTCGTCTCTCAGCCCCACCCAGCCGGTACCAGTCCAGCCTCCAAACCCGCTCCCCATCACCTCCACCCCTCCTCCCCTCACACCGAACGTGACACCAAGCAGGCATGTTGCTGAGCTAGCAGCTTGTTAGCTACCACAGGCTAACCACAACAAACAACACTGAAGAAACACTGACGCGTGGAGGGATGCAAGGAAGAGAATGTGTCCGTGCACATTCCTCCTAAGAGCGTTACTGTTCGAGACCAGCGGATATGCTTTATTTCTTCTGACGTGCCGTGTCGCTGTGCTCAGTATGGAGTAACGTAGACGTTACTCGGGACTGAAACTCCATTGTGAAACTCCGTACTGTAACTCGGGACGATACAAACTTGAACAAACATGAGGACGGTGTAACTTACCATTCAGAAACATCCTGTGTTTAAACGACTGTAAATATGTGGCTGGTCTTCTATATCCAAACACAAAATAACGTGTCTTTCAGCTGTGTTTACCAGAGTGAATGCACCAGAATGAGACCGGTGATAGGCCTGGTCGCGTGTGAATCAAAGTGCAGTCAATCAGAGGAGGGGCTCAAGAGGCAGGCGAAAACAGCCTGTTCTGTCTGCAGCTCCAGAGAGGGGGAGAAGAGAGGACATGGAAATACACATTGCAGCAGTTTTTTCGACTTTAAACCACTGATATATCATTTTAGGGGTACCAATACCTGAAATTAAATCCCAGGAAGTTGCAAAATATGGGCCCTTTAAGAAGCTGGAAAGTGGGAATGTCCCGCGTTTAGCTTGCGAAACAATCAACTATCAAAGTCGTTGTTGATAAGAGAAAGAAAAACGTCAGCAGTTGTAATTCCAGTAAATAGTTCAAGTGATGAAATGCTCTTGGAACAGCAGGAACTATGACTCCTACCCATCAGCAGCACATGGGCCAGGGTTGGGTTGGATGGACACGATGACTAAACATCAGCTTTTTAAAACAGAAGATCGTTATTTGTTTGCCGTTTTCAACCATGAGTCAACATTGGTTTCATCCAAGATGATGATCACTCCGTTAACTGTTTAAGTTGTCAACGGGCACAGACCATTTTTCTTCTAGATGCTACTGGATAGGGCTACAACCAATCAGAGAAATGAAACACGTATTATATCAACAAACAATCTCCATTGTTGGAATATACCTCTCCACAAGTGCAGCAGCCATCTTGGTTGTTAAATACATCACCAGCACTCCTCCTCCGTCGGTTATACATCAAACCGGTTTTAAACAAATGGGTTTAAGTGGCCCAATCAATCTCATTCAGCTGTTCTTTTATCTCCGTGTTTGATCTCCACCACCTCCTGGGGGAAATATCTGGTTCTTAAGCTGCTAAGCATTTCACTATGATTACCAGCTCAGCTTCCACTCTGGGAACGCTGCCTCCTGTGGTAAAAAATGTTGACCACAGGTGAGAGTGAACCAGAACAATAAAGTTGTGGGTTGGACAGAAAAACAATGAGGTGAAAGACAAGCTCCATTAAGGAAGTAAGAGGTTTTCATATTGTGTTCGCTTTAACCGTTGCATTGTGGCATGTTAAAGCCAATTAAACTTTTAACATTTCTATGTAACAAGGTTAAGAGGGCATTGATAAACGATATGTTCCAGAGGGTAAACGACATATTTCGTCTACTCTGGAGGATTTGTCAACAGATAAATTATTGATCTTTTTGTGTCAGAACTAAATCTAATTCATCACATGAAGCCTCATATTCCTGAATCTTTCAAACTGTCTTGTACACCAACAATTTGTATTGTAAAATAGTCATTTCTGGCTAATACAACGTACCTGTTTGTTAATGGTCGACCTCCTCAAAGGAACATCTGTGGTCTCTGGGGGCTGACTGGCCTTTGCACTGCTGTGGCTTCCACTGGCTGAAAACAAACAGATCATATTCCACATGTTAATGACTATATTATTGATGGCTGGAGTCTTACTATTGTACATTGACTCATTAATAATGAGCAGATGGGAAGTCAGCAATTGACAATTCAACAAAAAAACTGAAGAGAGGATATTTACAGAGAGTTTGATATTTGACATTCCAACATAATATACCGAGCAGTTGAAAAAGGAGCATTTCGTTTATTTTCTGTTAATTTAAAGATAATGTATAGCACTTGCTGTACAGTAATATGTAGGTGCTTTCTATATATAAGCACATTGGATGTCATTAGTCAGAATGACCCTGGGGGAGTTCACAGCTCTGCGAGCAGTTCTGTAGTAACACCCCTGGTTTCATCCTACATGCCCTTAATGGTTCCTCATCGCCTGTGATTCATGAGCTGTCAGCTCGTTGCATATCAAATCGGCCCATCTCCAGCTGAAGGTAAACACGTGAGCCCGGCAGAGTGCGGCGCCCCAGGCCACGCGTCACAGCCCTGGACGATGGTCAGAGCTGGACCATGTCCGCCTGCAGGGAAACTGAGGTGACTCAAAACATAGAGGCAGTCGCTTTGCTTAATGAGGCATCAAGGAATGGACGACCTTCAGTGACCTCTTTCGGTGACCAGTAAAATTTAACATGCACAGATGTGAGTAATAGTGAGGAACAGAGATCCATCAGACACAGATTTTAAAATTTCAAATATGAGGTTTTACTGGAATATTAAAAGTGCTTTATGATGGAAATGAAGCTTTTCCGGCTTCACACACGTCTGACTCGTTTGTGTCGTAAAAACAGTTAAAGAAATAGTCCCAACCACTTTCCAGTGATCTCAGACTGCCCCACTGTAGATGTGAAGATTGATACCAACATCATGTCTCTACCTTAAAGAGTAACTTGGCACTAAATCAACCTCTTTGGGTAAATAACATTTATACTTTATTATATCATCTGTTGATCCTGATCTCAGTCTGTAAATCCAGTGCTGCACTGGAGATGTGATGCAGATGAAATGCTCATGAAGTTGATTGTGGATTGTCGTTATAACAAGAAAGTCTCTTGTTAAAACAAGGAGTTGATCATTAGACAAGAAAAATTTGTATGAACAAGAGACAGTGATTTTGTGATGTAACGTGAAAATGATGTTGTTATAAGTAAGCTAGTATCACGTGAAACATTCTTGTTATAATGACAAAGTAAAAACTGCACTTATTTGTGCAAACAATGACATGACAAGAAATTCTAGTGTGTATGTACGTGTGTTTGTGATGCCCTGTTCACTGTTATCTCATCTCCTTCCCTTGGGATGCTGCGTTATTTCTCCCTCTCTGCGTTATTTCTCCCTCTCCGTTATTTCTCCCTCTCCTTCCTGTCCAGAGGCTGGCACAGACGTCGAGCCGGTTCAGATCTGAACCTGGCCTTCATTAAACTTCTCGCTCTCTCCAAGGAGGATCACACTTGTCTGGTCTAATGCTGACAACTCCCCCCCACCCCCGCAGCCGCCTGCCTCTGCACTCGTTCCTCCTCTACAAGAAAGTCAGTGTATTTAGGCCGCGTGCCAGCAGAAAAAGAAAACCATCTGTTATCTGCTAAGATGCTGTTAGTGAGGATGCTGGCAGCGGGGAAACATAATAAGCTGCTCATTAAGAAAATGTAGGATTTCCTCCAGCGGTGCTACCTGAGGTTCAGGAGATGTATAATGTATAACAAGGACCATGTCTGAGGTTTTGGGAACTTGTTAGTGAGTCTCCTGGAAATACAGTGTGATCACTTGTACTATGTTTGTTTCAGATGAAGGAATCAGGTCTTGTAAAAAGCAGATCCCTGCTGCTGGTGAATGATTTGAAGAAGGTAATATCTGTCGGACTGGAAAACTGCTGAGACATGATGTCATGGCCTGGTGCTTCAAACGGAAACAATCCTCGTAAATGGAAACTATTCGCCTGATGAAAACAGAAATTATACTTATTATCATCTCACAGCCTATTTTCCTAATACTCTTCCTGACCTTTAAACCCTCTATGAAACTCCCATGTGGCTTCTTTAGTGGTGGTTTTGTTTCCTACATGTTGCTGCCTTTAGAGTCTGTATTAAAAAAAAAGAAATGCCACGGAGATGAAGGCTCAGTATTTACCATATGGTGAGGAGTTCTGCCGTGCCAGCAGTCTCTGCGGGGCCTCATCCGACGAGGAGGGACGTCGCCATGTTGTCTCTGGAACGATATGAGCAAAAGGAAGAACGACAGCTGAGCAAAGGAAACAAAACTAAGTGTGGCACTGTTTTTACAGAACACCAGCTCCTTCACAGCAAAATCTGTGGTGTTTCATTGAATTGCATATTCATGTTCCTCAGTGGATACACCTTTTAATGCCCACCCATTTCTGGAACACTAGCACTAACATAACCAAAACACCAACTGCAAAATCCAAATTCAAAAATGAATTGATGGTTGAAATCTTATTGTTTGAAAGTTGTCTTAACGCTGTTAACGTTTGCTTGCGCTGTTGTCACATCAAATGAAGATTGCAATTCATACAATTCACCACAACACAGAGTCAATTTGTTTCTTAATCTAACTTGAATAATAAAAACTGAACATGAAAATCGATAGAGGGAAACTAGGTATTTTCAAACTAAAACGTGGTTGTATATAAAAGGATTTCTGTCCACACAAGCATTTTGGATCCATATCAGCTTTTTACTACATACTAACACGCCTGAAAACGAATATCACATGACCACTGACATACACTGCTAACACCAGCACATACGTGTGCTGGTGTAAACAGGAAGTATTTGGTTGCTAGTTGCAGTTTCCTCAAATAATAGCTTGTCTCCTTCACAGTTGTATCATCGTAAATTCAAAATATAACTGTTAGCAAAGACAGCAGGGTCAGTAACACTTGTACACTGGTCTCCACGGCTGATTACGGTTGTTTTTTCGTCCGATAGGAGGTCATGTGATAGGAGCCTGGCGAATCAGCAAAGGCTATACGGTGTGACTAAAAAGACCCAATCTGCAAGTGGTTGTGTGTCTATGTCATGGTTTCCAAACATCTCCATTTCTGCCTGTCCAGAAGTTTTCAAACAAATAATAGGCCATCAGCGTTTCAAAGCTTCTCAGTTTTACTGGCTCTAAAACTCTGGAATAGTGTGGATGCCAGAGTTGGTGCATTGTCAAATGAAAACGGATTTGTGTGGATGTAGACAGAGACCAGTCGCTTTCAAAGTAAAGGTTTCAGGCTGTGAGCCGCATTGGCTGCAGCGGTTCATTGAATGAGAGCTAAACTACACACAAATACACAAATAGCCCAAATATGACTCTTTTTCCACAACTTATTGTAAGTGAACTACAAATTAAATTCGGCAATAGACCCCTAAAGTGACGTCTTTGAATATACAACATAAAAAAACACACATGAATTATGATTAATGCACGGACCCTCCCTGGTTTCCATCCAGCATGATTTTTGTCGTTAGGTTCTTTTTGGAAATCATGACCTTTTTCTCAGACTACTTCAGGGAAAGTAAAGAAAAACAGTGCAACCTTCTTACTGAAACAGAAAAGGGACTTCAGTTAAGAGCAGTGTCTGATCCATGAAGTTGTTTTCCAAAATACAAAACAGGAAGATGCCTCTCATTTCGTTTGAGGGGGGGTGCACTTATGGATCATTTCCAGCTCGCCTCCTGTGTTTTATCTGTCCATCACACACCAGTAGTCAGGAATCATTCCACTCTGTGGAGCAAGAAGTCCTCTACGCAGTAATGGCTGCAGCTGAATCAGTGTTATTCCATGACACCGAGGCTCCATAAGTGAAAAAATCAAGCTGAAACATCGGAGTATGTGTGTCAGCAGAAACGATTTTGGCAGTGATGTTGCTGAAGTGGCAAGAACTCAAATGCAAATGTGTGAGGACAGAAAGCAGAAATCCCAGAATCATGATATGATATCAATGTGAGGATTTTAAATAAACACAGACAACACACATAGAAACTCTATGATGTGGTATTACTGTAACCCTATCTCTGAGAGAACACACATGGATCTACATGAGCTGCACTGACATTTGTCCACATGATTTTGTATATCGTATATATAATTGATTCAACCCTGTTGCCTAAAAATAAAGTTTCTGTGAGACTAAAGCACATATGTTTTGTACAAAATGGAATTGCATCAATTACGGTTTCTGTAAACATAATGAGAACATTCATAATTAATGCAAATATGTTGATACTGAACAATTCAGTAAAATATTCCGATGCGTTTTTTTACGGCAAAATATCCGATATCTTGCGACACAAAATCCACTTGAAGTGACTGTATAGACAGCATGTAGAAATGGACGACATGCCAGCTCCCGAAAGTGAGGCCAAATCACCTATATCGCCCCCTGGTGGCTGGCTGCAGTATAAGTCCTAAACCCTGCCTCCTCTATGTTAGCAGATGGGATATGGACCAATCAAACAAAATTGTAACAAGTAAAATGCATTTTTCTGAAAGATGGTTTATGTCATTCTAGGTAGTTCTTAGCACACTGATGTTTGTTAATGTTTTTCTGTAATATTTTGGTTTTAAATAAATATTTGATTATATTATTTGGTGAAATGTCATGATGATTGACAGCTGAGACTGACTCATGATTGGTCGAAAACGTGTATCGACGGGACCTCAATACTGTGGCTCCCTTCCCTGATCACTCAGACTCAGATTTCAAAGCACATCAAAACTGCAAGATGGCAACACCCATATCCTGATCATTTTAGTTTAATTTGTGTACAGTAGCATGAAGAGAAGACGTCCATATTCACAGGCATTGGTTCAGACTCTCAAATCACCTGGTAAGGGTTCAGGAAAGAGCCTGGTTTGGTTTAATCCAGAAAAAGTTCATAGTGGCATCAGAAACAATCTTTATTTACATTCGCATATAACCTAAAACCATGTACTAAACTTAACCAGGGTGCTTTTGTCACCTAAAGATGACAGTGTGGTAGCAGAATCAAAATAATTTTAACCTTTTGGCCACTAGAGTCCTGTAAAAAACGTAATAGAAATAATACTAAACAAATTCAGAATTTATAATTAAGCGATTTGTTTAGAAAACCCCTGATCCTCCATTATTCAGTGTAAACTTAATTCAACCCGATTTGTCTCATCAGCTGCTTGTTATTATTATTGAAACATTTTCCAAGCCTTGGTTCCTTAGTAGCTCTTTCTCATCATTTCTAATCCCACTGTCGTATGTGGAACTCCACAGAGAGTAAGCAGAAAGATTTCAGCTGATCCGCATTCATGCACCTCCTCCAATAAATGACACCGACTGTAAACAATAAGCAGCAGCTTTCTAATAAACACAGTGAAACACTGAGGCTTTATGACTCACACACACACACTCACACACACACACACACACACACACACACACACACACACACACACACACACACACACACACACACACACACAGCTCTCTGAAGCGCCACATCCGGAGATGAAACAAAAGCGAATTATAACAGACCAATAAAAATCACTGCTGCAGTATTTGGCTCCAGGTCAATGTGTGTGTAGATCAGGTATTACTGACATTGTGGGGACCTAAATCTGTTTACACACTCATTTTAAGGACTTCTCTCTCTTATGGGGACAAAAATCAAGTCCCCATTATCTAAATCATTAGATTTTCAGTTGAAGACAAGTTTTAAGATTAGGTTTAGGTTAAGGTTAGGCAAGTAGTAACTATGATTAAGGTTAGAGTAAGTCTCAAAGAAATGAATGTCAGTCAATGTAATGTCCTCTGAAGTCATGGAGACACGATTGTGTGTGATGCGTGTGTGTGTGTGTGTGAGCCAAAGTGCAATCAGTGCCAGGGTTGTTGTTGATGCAGCCTTAGTCTGTCCCATGGGAGCCAGTTCTGTCCCTCTGGATTCCTTCCCACACAAAGTGCAAAACACACACACACACACACACACACACACATACCGAGGCAGATGTTTGCCAAAGGTCGCCTGCCTCCGAGCCTCTGTGTTAATGTAACTCTGCAGCCTCTTGCTGTGAAGCAGAGAATCAGAGCAGAAGACAAACAGCGGAAACATCGCTCCACCTCTGAGTCCACAGATCTCACAGCTGAGATACCGGCCGTGCTGCTCGGCCTGCAGTGCCGCACGTTTGAGATAATCAGATTAACGTGGATCGAATCTGCTCGCCCGTCACCACATGAATGGAGCGCTGAGACACGGCGATGGGGACGAATGATAATGAGTCCTCACGGTTCACAGTGTTTAAGCAGTGGGAGCTGAATGTGTCAAACTGCAACTAAAGGGGCAGGTGAGCATGGTGGAGATTCCGCTGCATACAGAAGGACTCCAAGGCCGAGCGGTGCTGGACGCACAATGGGATTAGCTGACCCTCAGCAAGACGCAGCTTCATCAGTAAAATCTAACATAAATACAGCGTTATATAAGAGTGGCTGACTGGCTTTGCTGCACTGAGCTGGTCTCTGATCTGTGGTCGTTTGTCTCTGTTATGTCCTATTGAAATCTCATTACAGACAGAGAGAATAGCTGATTATTGGCTATTGATTATCACTCCTGTGCATCTTTTAAAGATAAATCTTTCTCCACTATGTTAAAAACAAAGGACCCGACATCCATCTGTGCTCATTTCTATTTTAATAAAAAAGATTTAAATGTTGAGAAAATAAATAATAAATAATTTTGGCAGCTCTGTGAGACTGTTCTTTAAATTCCATAATAACATACTCATGTTAAGCAGGTATCACCCATGTGTGTTAGCGTGTCAGCAGTTGCAGAAAAGGATGGTGGGATTAGTTTTGCCTGCATTTGGTCAGAAAACACAGTTTTCGGCAAATCTATTTCGTTACCTGATGGTGGCGCTTTCTTTGAATTATTATTTTAATATTAACATTTATTGGAAAACTGCTTAAACGGCTCAAATCTCAGGAACATCTGCAACACAAACATTAGCTTTTTCTACCCATTTTTTACTTTTCAAAATAAACCGTCCCACCTGTAAATCATCACACTTTGTTTGTTTCTGTAATGGACTCAGTCATCACACAATTTTGACAAATTACATTTTGGCTGAAAGCTCGAAGTCTCCTGATTTTATTTGTGCAATGGATCCAAGAATCTAGTGGCTGCTGTTTGGTATTTTTGCTTCAGTTCTTGGTTGTAAATTGTAATGGAGTCCATGTTATGTTTATAATCAAAAGGGCTGAAGAACAGGTACCTTTTGTCTCTGTCTGTTTCACAGTAAGATTATATACTGTTGCATGTAGATTTTAAACTTGCTTCTTATTAAGATTTTTCATTGAAAACAGCTAGTGGTCAGTGGTCATATATGTACAGTTGAACTGATTCAAAGTAGCCACCCCAGACAATTCTTCTAAACTAAACTGCAGCCTCTGTGAATGCAGCTGCTCTCACCTTTACTGCAGCTGTTGACGTAATACCTCTGTCCCTCAGGAGACGTGTAGCTCCTCCATCCTGGGGGAAGAGGCCGACTGCCAGTCTCCTCTCCGGGCGCAGTGGAGCTCACAGCCGCCGACTTCTGTCAGAAACAAACCATCATTTACCTACACATAAACTAATCATGTTTCTTGGTGTAAAATATAATCATAAATTAATGAAACTGCAGCTTAGGACCTGCACAGGAGGAACAGCACCACAGAAACAACCGTTGTGATGTTTTTGTGTTTGGTTGCTTTAAGATATATTGTATCACCCATTGACTAAATTAAATAATATTTGAAATGAATGTTTGTCTCCTTCTATAGTGACTCAGTGCTATTGATTTTCTGGAGGCTACATTAAGGTGTTGTACAAAACTAAACTTAGTGGATTCATTCAGGTTAAATATGCGGCTGGATCTATAAATGAAGAAGAAGTAACTTCTGGTTTGATGTGTTCGACATAATGCATCCATTCACTAAATGGAGTTGGCAGTGATATGGATCAGGTGATTTATTCAGAGTAATGGAACATTGGTTGAAATAGTGTATAATATGAGGCTGCTGCTGCTTTAATAACAATTATGTAGATCCACATTCCTACAAGCTTGCATATACAGAAAATGTAAATGCAGGAGTCGTGACAGCCTTTGCAATAACTCATGTTAATTTCCATCAAATTCCAATATTGCTTTTCAGCACCTCTCACTGGCTAAATAATGCTTCTATTCAAATGGTGAAATATGATCCTCTAAATGGATAAATAACGATAAGTCCTCGCTCCGTCTTATCAGCAGTCCCCAGGAGCCTCTGCCACCATGATGCCATTGTATTCAGGCTGCGCTCTGAGTTACACTGGGCCAGAAATGACTGCAGTGTGCTTTACAAGGGAAAAGTCGTTTTTAATCTGCAGGGATTCGCCGGCTGGCTGCTCATTTTCAGATGCAGCGGTGCGTGGCCCGTTCGGATCTGTCCGCGGCATCTGACAGATGTGCTGCTGAACTTCAGCACACCGCTCTCCAATCAGACACCTGAGGGGAGGAGGGCGGATGCGATCGGACAGATATATAAATGGGGAGATTATTAGCAGGATGATAAAGAAGTCGCATCATGTTCACGGGCAGCAGGGCAGAGTGGGTGGATGAAGCTGACTGATGTGTAGCATTAAAGAGACTCAGTGGATCTGCTCCGACTGTGCTCTTCGTTTACATTCTGCAGCCCCAGTTGTGGTTTGCTGCAGGATTCTGAGCTGCTGAATTCACACTGATGAGACGTTTACTGTCCAGAGAGGATGAGTGAAATCCTCTGTCGACAGTTAACACCTTGTTTCCAAATAGCCCTGTGTCACTGTGCAAGTAAATCTAAAGGGTTTTCACAATGGTAAACTTTGTGATCTCTAAACACCACCAGTCTGGTATATTTCAGTCAGGAATTTGCATCTATTAACATAGATTTGTTTTTAAACTTTACAGTGGATTTCGGACAAAGCTTGAATTTTGTCACAGGACGTTAGCATACAAACTAATTATCTAAGAGGCTATTTCATTCAATTCAGCTAATTGACATTATAATTAAATTTAAACTTGTTTAGTAGATTCATATATTGAATTTAAATAATGTTACTTTGCAAAATAACAAAAGCATTCACTATTACTTAAAATATATATTGATAAAATACCATAATCAAAATAAACAATGTGCTGCAATCTTAAGTTATGTTTTGTGTCCCGGTATTGCTGCAAAAACCAGTGCAAAGAAATGATCTCATGGTTGCAGTGGTGTCTCTATAAATACATATAGAAATGCGTTTCGATGCATTGAACAAAAAGGGGAGTTGGACTTGGAGTCATTAGGTAATCACACACACTACTCCAAATCACTGCTGATATTGCCACATGTCAATTGGATATGTAAATCATTTTGTGTTAACCCTTTTCTATAACAAAGGAGATGATATATCATAGTTTTGTATTTTTCAGCTTTCTGTGCTCCCCCAAGTGGCCAAAAATATAAATGTTAATCCTAGGTATCTGCTTATTGCAACTAGTGTGGTTGATTTTACTGCTGTGCCCGTACATTTTGTATTAGTTAACCAATAAACAATTTTTATTATTAGTTGTATTGATTAATCTGTCATTAGTTGAGGAGTAAAATGTGTTGCCTTTATACTAGTTTAAATCAAATATCTTTCACTTTTTGCTCTGAGCTATTGTGATGGAGATTTTTAAACATGTTTATAGATTTAATACTTTGATGCCTTGAAAGAGAAAGTTTCTGGAAGAATAATAAAAAAAATTAAACAACTTAGTTAAGGTAAAAAAAGATGTCATCATCGTCAGTGCCAACAAGACATGTAGACATGTCACACTAGAACAATAAACTACTTTCATGTTCCAACACAAGTTCCTATTGGACAAAATGTGAAGTATTTTGATGTGATTCATAGGAGGAACATTTGAATGCACTGAAAACCGTGCACACATCTCTTCATGATCATGCAAGTGAGCAGAATCAAAGAATTGCTGCATCGCCACTGACTGATCAGAGCGTTTCAAGATAAACTCTTATCATGAGAGTTTTATCATCAGTCACTGATCTTCTCATAATGATTTCACACATCCTCTGGCTGGCGAGGAGAAGCGCAGCCCAGTCTATCTGAGCCTTTATAAAAGCTCTAAAGAAAAAGAAAACACAGATCTGTGAGATATCCGTGCCAGATCCCACAATCCTCTGGGGTGCTGCTCTTAATATAACCCAGCATCCACTCACTTTTCTCTGAATAGGAAGAAAATAACAAGAGCGGCTGTGTCAGACTCTTGCCGAAGGGAGGACACCTCTCGTTGCTTTCCTGAGTGTCTGTTGGTTCATGATGACTGACAGGGAAAGTAGAAACATTCGGATGCCTTTCTACCTGGAAACCAGATGAATGAACCCCAACGTTCTAAGTAATATAACTGATATTTACACCTTTTGTCTCTCATTTCATCTCTCACACCTCACACAGGTTCACTTAACACAACTAAAAGAAAAAAAAAACATGGCAGCAGTCGATACTGTGGAGAAACTGCAGCCAGACAATAACTGGATATACAAGTTAAAAACAGGGCATACCTTAAATCTACTCAGACGTGCTAATCTCAATGCACTGCATAAGCAAAGTTAAATTATCAAAAGGAAAAAACATCTTTGGGTAATTTTCAATGGTTCCGGCAAAAGTTTAAAGCCCAATTTTTTTACATGATTTGTTTCTGTTCCCCGAGGCAGCTGCAGAAGGCTTGAAACAGCAGCAATTATAAATATAACAAGAGAAAGCTTTAGAGAGGAAGGTACAGTCAGGATTCTAAGAAAAAAGATAAAAGAAGCAGAGGGCAAAGGAAAAAGCAACGAGTCCTTTATTCTTAAATGAGCATGCAGACGTGCATTAGTCAGCCTGCTGAAGGTTTGGTCTTGTTCCTGCAGGAGAGGCAGCGCTGTGGTCAGGATCCAGGGTCCTGTTCAGTCCTGATCCAATCACAAGTGGACAGTTTGTCTGTTTACACCCAACGTCAGATTGTGACATGATTGGATCTCACTTCCCCGCTCTATATGCAAATAAACATGTACATCACAAAGTGCAAATGATGTTGTTTCTACCGGGTCTGAGTTTATAGGTGAGTCTGATGACAATGTTTGTGTGTGTCCGGTGGTGGAGGAAGTTCTTAATTATTTTACTTAAGTAATAGTACAATTAATATAGACAAAAATGTACTTAAGTAAAAGTAAGTACTTGCTTTTTAACACACTTAAAGTATTAAAAGTAAAAGTACCTGCCAAGTGTGTCCTATTTCCGAAACACATTGATCGACCACATTATTATGGCGGATTAGAAAGAACAGATATTTGCTGATATATGTAGTGGAGTAACAGTGAAAAGCAACTGAAAATAGATACATTTAAGTAAATTACAAACACATGACAAATGTACACAAGTACAGTAAAGTAGTAAATGTACCTTGTGACATCCAACTACTGTGTCACTGTGTCAGCAACAGATAAATCCATCAATGTGATTGGATCTCAGGATGCATTTATGAACAGACCTAAACATAGTTGCCATGTGTGACTGGATCACTCAGGATGGATGTTACCAACAGGTCTATACAGGGTTTAGTTGGGATGAGATTGTACTGAGCCTGAGTCTATAAAATATTTGGCATATTAAGACTAAGTGTTGGAAAGACTTTGAAAGTCATATGTGAAGAGACCAATCCAATAGACTGGATGTAAGTGATCATGTATGTAATCAAGGGGTAAAGTTAGATTAAATATCATTATCAGTGTTTTAGAGGTGGAAATGTCACAGCACACGTGATCTCTACAAGTTTTCATTTGTTTCAGCATAAAATAAGAGTTTTTGTCAGAAAAAAGAATATATTTCCGTGTTCACTCAAAGGTTTTACTCAGGAATGAACGCAAAGAAGCAGGCAACAAAACGTGTACTTTGTCAATAACGACCAGAGTGGCCTGAGGTGAGATTTAAGGTTCTCGACTATAAATAAGAGCACTGCATGATAGAAGTACTTTACTGCTTAAAACACAGGAGGCTTTTAAAATGAAGGTCTTACCATGCTGCTGCTGCGGTGTCGTGCTGAGGAACAGTGTCAGTCAACCAGCCACTGGAAACATGAATGAGGAGACAGAGGCGATTACTGGATCTCATTACTGTCCAAATTGATGCACAGCCTGCAGAGTCACAGTGAACAGAACAGAGGGTAATGGAAAGACACTGAATTTCATTGAAGCCCAGTCTCCCTTTTTCCCCCCACTTTGGTTTTGATGAGTGAAAGACGTTTTCTATGAGTCTTTGTTGAGAGGAAGCATGCAGAAGTTTGCACTCTGTGTCTGGAGACACAAAAGAGGACACTGTGAGACAGAGCTGTGATGTGCTGGGACACAACAAGGATATTTCTGTCTCACAAACTTGTAAACTTCAGTGGAACGGACTCTGGACATACTGAGTGTCAGTCTGGTCGTACTCCATACGAACAGATGAGGTCTGTCCTTCTCTCCCAGGAGAATGAAGACACTTGAGGCGACTACAGCTTTTGGCCAGAGCCTCACGGACCCCGGAGTTATAGTTCACTTTGAAAATGTGTTAATTTTAGATGCTTATTTTAATTAGCATTTACTTAATTATTTGTCTTTTACACGCTCTAATGTTCAAACACATCACTGGCCTCATACTGCTGCAGCTCCTCTTTTCAGCCTCTGACTGAAACACTTGGTTTTAGCTCCTGTCTCTTTAAGGCCCCCCTCCTGTTAATGCCCAGTCTGCTCTGATTGGCCATCTCGATCACTCTGTTGTGATTGGTCAACCACTTCCACTTCGTTTTGGAAATGTTAACACATGCTTGTGCTTTATGTGGCTTTGTTAGGGGGCGTGACAGACTAGCCATTAGGTGTGTATTTTGCAAATGTTGAGCATTATGATGTCACACAATTGTCACATCCATGCAGACATCACATGGCAGGTATAATGTTTGGAATTTAATAACGGAATCAGGCATACAAGCAAATAATAAGTCTGAAACTCAAAAACATATAAACCAGCAAAACTTCAAGAGGGACACGGGATGTTAAAAGAAACTGAAACATGACACAAAGGGGTTAACCAAAAATAACCGCGGGCAAGACGTCTCACACAAGCGCACGGAAAACACAAATCCAAAAGCCACAACAGAACTACAAAAGCCACACAACAAAAACACAACCACAATTGAAGTGAGTGACTACGGATGTTAAACCAGGAAATGAGCAGAGTTACTTACTCTGTCGTTTGTGAAAATGTCGGCTCATTAAAAAACAAACAGACGTTACTTAAACTTTGATGCTTTTCTATTTGAGATGTTAGGGTACAGGTGCTTCCTTCCTGTTTGCCTGCTCCAAGTACCTGTACCGTAACACCTTTAATAGACAAGCATCTCATTTTAAGTGGCCCCCTTGAACCATCCATCCATGACTCAACTGCAGTAACTCTGCTCCGTTTCATTGTCGACATCAGTTTTCACTCA
Source organism: Hippoglossus hippoglossus (assembly GCF_009819705.1). NCBI lineage: Eukaryota > Metazoa > Chordata > Actinopteri > Pleuronectiformes > Pleuronectidae > Hippoglossus > Hippoglossus hippoglossus. The sequence continues at coordinate 5,557,067 of NC_047158.1, read as the reverse complement.
CTTCTGTTGTGTTTGTGTTTCCGTTGTGTGGCTTTTACATTTCTGTTATGGATCTTGTAGTTTTGTTTTCACTTTTGCAGTTGTGTAGTAGCTTTTCCATTCATGTTTTCTGTCAATGCACTTCTGTGAGATGATGCGGCCACCGTCTCCAAAGTTCCAAACCGGGCAGATTCATGACAATGACATCATGAGGATATGGACGTATTGTAGCTGTTTCAGGAGCTTCAGTGTTTTTCTGTGGAGGAGAGGAGCTCCCTCTAACACAGACTCTGGGCTTTTTAACATTAGAGAACTTTTACATCCATGAAAAAAGCTATACGACAAACTAAGGAAAGAGACACAGAGAAAACATTGAATGTCTTCTTTAAAAATGTCAGATTCTATTTTCATCTGTTATGAATTTTGTTACAGGGTTTACAGTTTGCTAAAGTAAATTGTAAAATTGGCTGAATATAAATATAATGTTCGGCTATCACAAATTTTTACACACAGATTTTGGTTGAATAAAATAATGAAACCATCCATTTCCATGTTTCTCTAACATGTCTCCCCCTCATTCTGTCACCACAGTAACAAGAAGCTTTGTCTGAAATAAAAGTGACAATGAAAAAAAGAAAAGAGTAAAACTGGGTTATTTTTGTTACATTGTCCTTTTTTTTATGGTTGATCAAAAGCACTTGGAAGTCCCACTGGAAAGCAGAGTCGAAGAGATGTAATATTAATGACTTCTTCATCTACTTGACACAAATGGGGCTTTTTTAAGACGAAGGAAACAGACACGCACAGAATTGAGTTTATCTCACTCTGACCGATCTCTCTTCTTTCTTAGATCTAAAATAAAACAGTGTGACTGCCATGTGTCTGCCAGGAGTCAGACGTTTATCTGACATGCATACATTTTCGACCTCTCTAATGTCTTCCTCGAAAATAATAGCACTGTCATTAGCAATCTTATCACCTCCATTCATTTTCTAAGAATTGTCATTAGCATTACCAGTAACTGAGGAGGGCCGGAGGTCGTTCCTCTGGAAAATGTGCAAACACTATATCTGCTTTGTACCATAGACAGTGTATGAAGATTGAATTATTGTATGCAGGAACAACTGCAAGTAGGATTTTAGAAAAAAATAGGTCATCAGTCTAAATCCCCCCTGGCAGACACCACCTGACAAAGAAAGAAATTCATAATAAAACAAAAATAAATATTCTTTAAGAACCAGCAAGTAGAACACATGTTTGCTGGAATTCCTCTTTAAAATCTTGAATCAATCTCATCGGCCGGGCACTGGCTGGAGAAACTCCGGAGAAAGTCTGTACCCATTTTACTGACATTCTGCAGAGTTCATGACTAAAAGCAATTTGGTGTAACTTCATTGAATTTAGGGGACTGTTGAGCCCTAGATGCCATTGTTGCATTAGCGTGACTGTTCTCTTGGTCTTTCAGTGCAGGTTTGCCTCGTGGTCATTGTACATTTTGTGATCTTAATTAATCCACTTAATTCACCACTACAGTTATTATTTATCACTCACTGCCTCAGGTCTCAAATGTCCTGTAACATTCAAACTGACTAAAAACCCATGATAAAGTTTTTATGTGAGAACTGAAACAATTTAAAAGGTTTGTCCTCTTCTCAACGTTGATTTAACAGCACTTTGGAAAGAGAAACGAGGTGACGGAGGACATGTTTACCGAGCAGCTGATATCGACTTTGAAACTTAAACCTGCCGACAAAGCCGTTCAGAAGCGACACTAAAACCCTGAACCCTTCCCTCACCTTGCTGTGACATTACAGCTACAGGACTCGATAACATCCAGCCAGCCAGAAACAACTGACAATTATTCACTCTGAGCCGTGATTGGTCGACGACATAAGACAGCCACACATGAGCAACAATGGACTTCTCACACTGGCCTGTTGACTTTGGAGCGCTGCCTCAGTCTCATTGTTAAAACAACTGTATCCCGCTCAGGCTTTGAGGGCCTTTGTTTCCACACCAGCTGCCTGCAATAATCCTCTAAAAGGAATAATATCAATCCTCTTCAAATCCACTTCTAAAGGTTGTGTGTCTGTTCGTGTCCGGGCACTAATCACCTCGGTCCGCTTTATCCCCCAAAATAGCAGCTGTAACAGCATGACAACATGTTGGCTAAATATTCAGCTGATGTCTGTGTACTGTGGACGATACATCACAGATTATTCTATTTTATAGATGAATAATTTGCAGCATCATGTTAAGAGTCAGGTTGATCTTTAGTAATTTGGAGGATTTTGGAGGAAATCAGCAATGAGATTTGTCAAGTTGATAACACTGTCATTCACTCTAAGAAAAATACGGAAAATGTAAAGGAAAAGAAAGAAATCATATCATAAATCTACTTAATTTGAATCTACTTTATATACATTTGCAAAATATTAGTGAATAGAGTATAATATTATTATTTATATTGTTATTATAATTGTCTTGTTTACTAATTTTATTAAATCCTGAGCAAGAGTAACTTCATCCGTTGTCTCACCATGTTTTGTAATTTTTTTCTCTAGAATTACCAGTCTGTTTGTATCCCTCCACCAACCAGTGCTGTTTCAATCCACATCAGGTCAACATACTATCTTTATTCAGACTTATATATGGTCAGTGTGATCTTTGACCTTTGGCCACTGAAATTTAATCAAGTATTCCAAGGTAGTCCAAGTGACAATTAAATCCATAGGTACAACATTTAGTTTCCTTATTGCATTGTCTTCAACAAACATATAAATTCACCTTTTTTAATCTTATGGATTAACCCCATTTAGATTAAATTATTTGCATTCAATTTGAGATATTTGTTCATATCTATTACTGCAGTTTGGCTGCTGTTGTTATTTTCTTTGTTCATTTACCTTTTTAATCCTAAATATGTCTATTTTTATTTTCTTGTTTTCTTTCTTATATCTTCTCGTATATGCAGCTCTTTCAATTCCCTTGTTTTACATATATAAACCTAATTAAATGTGTGTATTTATGTGTGTTTACAGGCAGTTTTATGTTTATATAAAATACACATGTTGCATTTTTTCTTCATCTTTCTCCTCGTACACCACTTTATTATTGTTGGTCCTGATATCACACCACTGCCTATAGTTCTATTATTATCATCTGTTGTTTGACAATATCCATGTTTTACCCTGATTACGAATTTCCCAAACATATTGAAAATGTGTCAGTGTTATTCACATGTGACATTTTTCTGTGTCAAGAAAGAACTATTTATAACTGAGCTGCATCTTGTGCTTAATCCAGGCTCCTTCCTCATCCGTGATGAGCAACAGGTCCGTGTAACTCTACCGGTGCATGCCCATGTAAAGGAAGCAGAGTTCACACCAAGGACAGTGGTGACACATAAAAAGGGACAGTGCAGCTGGTTATTGTTACTGCTGCATAACCAAGACGGTTAGTGCACGATCCTTCAGCGCATCTGAGCTACTGTGCAGGATTATTCTCTGTGATTGCTTAGATCTGTGATCTTAAAAAAAAAAAAACCTTCTTTCAAACTTTACTCCTGAGCTTTGTGGGTGAGTATCACTTCCTCCTGGATTAAATTCCAACTATTCAGACATAGAAGCATGAAAGTGATGCTGAGGGTGTGTTTTTCTTTCTTTGACTCAGGAGGAGAACATGAATGCAGACGGGGAAATGGCAATCTTCGGGCCGGCTGCCCAGTTCCTTCGCAAGTCTGAGAAGGAGAGGACGGAGGCTCAGACTCGTCCGTTTGACGGCAAGACGGCGTGCTTCGCCAGCGACGACAAGGAGCTGTATGTCAAGGCTCAGATCCAGGACAGGGTGGACGGCAAATTCACTGTCAAGACGGTGGACGACAGAGTGGGTGGACTGAAGTGATGATTAATTCACCTTTCATTAGACACTGAACTTGAAAATGGCTGCTCTGTCTGAGCAGGACTTGATCCCAGTGTGATGGAGAAGGGTTTTACAAAGCTTGTCTGTAGACGCTGCAATAAAAACAAAAAACCTGCAGAACTCTATTACTTTGGCTTTGAACAGAGACATTCATTTCTCCTTGAAACTCGAACTGCTGCTTCACTTTTCAAATATTTTATAAGAAAATCTAAGTTTACGTTTATATTTATTAGTTTGTGAAGATAAAAATGTGTCTGACCTTTTTTCGCTGTCTGCAGGCGCATCGAGCTCTAACCTTCACTCTCTGTTTTACTTTCTCTGTTTTCCAGACTTTAACGGTCAGGGAGGACCAGGTGTTTCCAATGAACCCCCCAAAGTTCGATAAGATCGAGGACATGGTGATGATGACGCACCTCCACGAGCCCGCGGTGCTGTTCAACCTGAAGGAGCGCTACGCAGCCTGGATGATCTATGTGAGTCACACAGGGAACATAGATGATGCCAGTCAGATGGACACAGTTTAACCACAATTAAAAATCAAAGACAGATGTCAAAATTTTGAAAACAAATGCAAGTGACTATTATTTCACTTAGTTATAAGATAAGATGAGCTAAAAGAGCAAAAAGGGAATAGTGAAATAAACACAATAAAACATAAGTAAAACATATTAACACAAGGAACTATAAAAGATGGGAATATGAGCAATATAAACAATATATAAACAGAAACACATATATTGAAAATGCTCGCTTGATAATAAAGACAGAACACATCACTTTGTGTTAAGAAATTTAGTTTTCTAAAAGTGACATTTATATTTGTAAAATGTTTTAATACAGAATAACTTTTACCTAATCAACTCTGGGTAAAGAATTTACAAAACACATAGAAGTCCATTCTATTATTCACCTTTTAAGCATTTGTTTAGTTTTTTCAAAATGTGAATAACAAAACAATATTAATGAAAACTTGGTAAGATACATAAATACACTCTGTTCAGATTGGATATTTTTAACTGCTGTTTTGTGACTCATGAATTCACAGTTTTTTCAGTTACAGCATTATCTGGAAGTTAAACGTTCCAAATCCTCCTGTTTACAAAAAAACAATTAGTCAGTCCATGATACTAAAACCTTTTGTACTTTGCTGAACTACAACAGTAGGTGCTCCAGTGACGTGAGAAAAATAAGTGGTTGTATTTTATATAGATATATATATTTTTTATATTGTCAAACACAGGTTTAAAAGCTTGTAAAATGATCTTAATCAAAAAATACATCAAATGGTGACTCACTTGGCTGATGCATCCATGGCTGCATCTTCCACTTTTCGACATCTTAGTTTTCAGCCATGTTAACTCTGACATCTCTTCTTCCAATAATCCTCGGCCTACAACAAACCAAAACACAAAATGGATGATTTATTGTGTATTGGTGTTAATGTAGGGGAGCAGGAGCATATGCACGGCCGGCCTGAAGCATTTATGGAGCCCAGAGAATAATTATATTTGGGGAAACCCAATGCCTCAGTACAGCCAATACTATTAACATTTATCAATGCTTAATCATTTGCACACCTATTATCACTCTTATTAGTGCAGCTATGTTCCTCCGACAGTGGCAGAGGGAGTTAACATTAACTAGCCGGATACAAAAGTAGGATATTTTGAGTGCTCTTGAGCCCCCTCTAGTGGCCACAGGCACTTGGTCTGCTTAATCCTGGATCTGCATAGAAGGGTACTGACTTTGTCTAATTCTATGGTGTGAGGTGAAGACAGAGATGTTGGTACATATTGTTTTGTTTGTGCCTTCGTGTAAGATGGCAATATGGACTACAAAAATTGGTCATGAAAAACACGGTCCCACAAAATGATTTGATGATCACAACGTGGACTCATCATGTCACATGCAAGAAAAATCTTTCATTTCCCACTTTTCTGAGATTTCATAAATGCACCTGTCGGCCTGTGTTTTGCATGCAGACCTACTCTGGACTCTTCTGTGTGACCGTCAACCCATACAAATGGCTGCCGGTCTACAACCCAGAGGTGGTGAAGGCCTACAGAGGGAAGAAGAGGATGGAGGTTCCCCCTCACATCTTCGCCTTGTCTGACAACGCCTACCAGTTCATGCTGACCGGTACGTTCACAGCACAAAAGTACATAGAACGGAACGAGAGAGTTTTCATCAGCACGTAACTGTATCTCATTTTGTGTCCCACAGATCGTGAGAATCAGTCTATACTCATCACGTAAGTAGAACAGAGTTTGTGAAAATTGGCAGCTCAATCTAAAAGGTCGCAATGGGAGTCTCCGCCAGGGCTAATGCCCTTTTGTCGCGATGTTAAAGCAAGTGGTGAAATAAATCCTAGATACTCCCCTGTTCGGATCCACAAAAGCATTTAATCGGTTCTTTCTTTTTTCTCATGCTTCCACCAAGTTTCGAAATCTGTTCAGTAGTTTTAGTGTAATCCTATTGACATTCCAACCAACAGACAGGGGTGAAAACATAACCTCTCTGTGCTTTTGCTCAGTGGAGAATCTGGTGCAGGCAAGACGGTCAACACCAAACGTGTCATTCAGTACTTTGCGACAATCGCAGTGTCTGCAGACAAGAAGAAGGAGATGAGCAGTAAAATGAAGGTGAGCTCACGGAGGGTTTTTCAGTTGTTGGTTTCTCAGAGGGCACACGAGCGTCAGATTGAAAGGGTTTCCTCTTCAACAGGGAACTCTGGAGGATCAAATCATCCAAGCCAACCCTCTGCTGGAGGCTTTTGGGAACGCCAAGACTGTGAGGAATGACAACTCCTCTCGCTTTGTGAGTGACCCTGAAGGACTTCATTCAGATTTGATTTACCAGCAGTTTATTCACAACAGACAGTAACACATCACTTTGTTTTTTTCGACAGGGTAAATTCATTCGAATACACTTTGGCACGACTGGTAAACTGGCATCTGCAGATATTGAGACGTGTAAGTTTATATATATATATTGAAATTCATTGAAAATGCTCTCACAAGATAAAGTTACATTTTTCATTTTCTTTCTTAAAGATCTGCTGGAGAAGTCGAGAGTGACATTTCAGCTGGTGGCCGAGAGGAGTTATCACATCTTCTATCAGCTCACCTGTAACAAGAAGCCTGAACTTATCGGTACTCTGATGATTCTTCTTGTTTTGTTGAATTATTTTTCTCATATTTAGACAGATACAGAAATGCCTACTCCTATGATGTAGTATTAGAGCCATATTGAAGAGGAAAATAGAGTTTGAGAATAAAATCGTAATATTACAAGGATTACGTTGTTATTGAGAAGAAATTAATAATATAAAAAAAAATGTATATGTATATATTTATTAGTAAATAACCAGCAATAGACATAGTTTCTTGCACTATCTTTTCAAATGTTTACAGCTATGTGCTGATGTGACAACAATAAAGGCAAGGCAGTTGTATTTCTGAGCACATTTCATTCCAAGAGGTAGTTTTAAGGGGCTGTATAGAGACTTTATAAATTGAACTGAAAAAGCACAATTAGTCAAAAAGAGCAGAAAAAAAAAAGATTAAAAAGAGCAACGGTAAAGGGTGGAAGCGATGATAAGGTAAAAGAAAAAAAAAAAGTTAAATCTGTATACATTTTTTAAAAACAAGATAAAGGAGTAGAATCACATAAATCAAATTGATTTAAAAATAGTAAAATAGAATGAAATAAAATGATGATATGAGCTTAAAAGAGTTTTAAAGGCACACGTGAACACAAAGGTTTTCAATATGGATTGGGAAGGATGGGACATTGCTAAATGTTCCTAAAACCATCAGGCAGTTGGTTCCAGCACTGTTGTGCAGCATAGTGACAATAAGGTATTTTGATATTAATGAAACCTAAAGTATAGCCAAACACGAATCTCCACATTCCTCATATTGTGATTTTTTATTTCAAAAATCTTTTTTCCTTTAATTGGCCCTAATTCTCTAAATCTGAAGTCGTGATGCGAAGAGATTTTAATTACATTTCTTTCACTGAAGATCTGCTCCTCATCACCACCAACCCCTACGACTTCGCCTTCATCAGTCAGGGGGAAATCAGTGTGAAGAGCATCAACGACGCAGATGAGTTAATGGCTACGGACGTGAGTTGACTCAGTGAAAGCACACAGAGCTTCCTCTGCCTTTTCAGTTGATTTAAATATGCTATTTTTCTTTTTTTTACATAGGAAGCCATTGATATTCTGGGTTTCACTGCTGAGGAGAAAATGTCCATTTATAAGCTGACTGGCGCTGTGATGCATTACGGGAACATGAAGTTTAAGCAGAAGCCGCGGGAGGAGCAGGCGGAGCCCGAAGGCACAGAGGGTGAGGATTATCCATCAAAGCTTATACAGCACTGTCATGCAAATCAAGGGGAAAAAAAAGGCACAAATGAAAAGATAAATACTAAACTAAGGCTTTTTGTCTCTTTTCTTTTTTTCTTTCACTGCAGAAGCTGATAAGGCAGCGTATCTGATGGGCCTGAACTCTGCTGATCTGCTCAAAAGCCTCTGTTATCCCAGAGTTAAGGTCGGAAATGAATATGTTACCAAAAGTCAAAATGTGCAGCAGGTGAGACTGACACCAAAAATCTTTTTAGTCGTGTTCATATATCTCACTTAACCATCGTGATCTGATGCATTAGAGCCTCTGGTTATCAAACATGCTGTTTGCTCTTAATAACCATGTTCTTGTTTTTCTGTAACTGCATGGCTACTGTATTATCTCTATTAATCCATTAACGGCACACATAAGGATTGTTTATTGATATTTTCTTTCTGTATAATAGAAATTAAATACAGTACTGAGGTCCTGCAGACACAACCGTTTGACCAATCACAAGTCAATAGTGATTTCACCCTGTTTTTAAGAGCATTGAATGACAAATGAAAATCCAACTTTTCAGAGACATGAGCACTTGAACAAACTGTGATAGGAACTACCTAAAATGACAGAAACCGTCTTTGAGCAACATTTATTTGATGTTTATTTTTGACTTTTTCGTTTGGTCCACACCCCATCCACTAACATGAAGGGTGTTTGACCTTAACTACAGTCAGCCACCAGGGGGCCATCAAGATGCTTAGGCTCCACTTTTGTGAAGCTGTCATATTGTTCATCTCAATTTGTACGTTTTAATAAGATATTAAAGGTTCAGTGTGTATAATTTTGTGACATCTAGTGGTGAAGTTGCATGTTGCAGCTGAATACCCCTCACCTCACCCTCCCCTTCCAAACATGAAAGAGAACCTGTGGGAGCCTTCAGTTGTCATAAAATCTCAAAAGGTTTAGTTTGTCCATTCTGGGCTACTGTAAAACAAAAGGTGGCCTCCGTAGAGAGAACCAGCTCTGATGTAAATAAATAGTATTTAAATATAAAGGGCCAATTCTAGTAAAGAAAACAACTATTTGTACAATTTAGATGAAACACACCAGTGAAAACACTACTAGGATTATTCTACATAAAATGTTTGCCAATTGATCCCTTTCACCTAAATCTTAGACACTGGACCTTTCAACAAGGTTGTGTAGTAATTATAAGCAGTTCAGTGTCACTGAAACAGAACAGTGATGTGTTTCATTGTTTGACTCTTTAGTTTGAACATATTTGATTTAAACTTTAAACTTTGACGGCGCTGAATTATGTTTAATAACCGAAGACTTTTTAATGGCAATGTTATGTCCCATGGAATCAATACAACTGATGATGTGTTTGACATATTAAAGAATACACTGATGGGGGAAATATGGCTGCTGTCCAATCCTGCCAAAGTATCACCAGATGTCTACTGAGGCCTGAGACATCAGAGAGTCACTGACTGCAAACAGTTTGACACCAAATATTAAATACAAACACTATATTAAAGTTTAATGGTAATTTTTCCACTTAATGTCAAGCTCCTACAAAGTTAAATATTTTATAATAATATTTCTTTGATGAAAACATTCCCTCCTTGGTGGAGGTATTTATAGAAAAAGATGTGACACTAACAATGTTTATACGAAAGATAAGATTAGTAGTAATAATAAGAATATTAAATATTGAGAAATAGGACTAATAAATAGCAAATATGTGAACATTTTAAGTGAAAATCAAATCAAAAAGCAACATACTTAAAGGGATAGTTCACAGAAAAATGATATACTCACCACTATGCCGATGGAGGGTAGGGTGAAGTGTTTCAGGGGTAAACAGTGTAGCAGCAGAATCCAAAACAATTGAAGTAAATGGCGACCAATTCTTCAAACATTAAAAACAAGAGACACTACAATTACTACACCATACGTGGATGCAGATGAACAAAGGGTCAACACTCAAATGGAAGGGTCACCATTTCTTTCTAAATCCAATGTGCAGAGACAAATGTGTCACTGTCCGACTACTTTTTAACTTTCCCTCTTTTCAGGTGCACAACTCCGTTGGCGCTCTCGCAAAATCCGTGTACGAGAAGATGTTTGTGTGGATGGTGATACGGATCAACCAGCAGCTGGACACGAAACAACCCAGACAACATTTCATCGGCGTTCTCGACATCGCCGGCTTCGAGATCTTTGACGTGAGTGTGTAAAATGTGTTTTTATTTTTCCCACAGACTCACTGAATAATGAATGTAAATGTGATGTTTATGGTTTTTCTTTAGTACAACAGCATGGAGCAACTCTGCATTAATTTCACCAACGAGAAGCTGCAACAGTTTTTCAACCACCACATGTTTGTGCTGGAGCAAGAAGAATACAAAAAGGAAGGGATTGATTGGGAGTTCATTGACTTTGGTATGGACCTGGCAGCCTGCATCGAGCTCATTGAAAAGGTATTGTATCCTTAAAAATATTAACTCTTAAATTATTGGAATGAAATGCTGCAACTGTTGAAATAAAAATGGTTTTGTTTCCCAGCCGATGGGGATCTTCTCCATTCTCGAGGAGGAGTGCATGTTCCCAAAATCATCAGACATGTCCTTCAAGAACAAACTCTATGACCAACATCTTGGTAAGAACAGCTGCTTCCTGAAGCCAAAAGCAGTGAAAGGGAAGCCGGAGGCTCACTTCACCCTGATGCACTACGCCGGCATGGTGGACTACAACGTCACCGGGTGGCTGGACAAGAACAAAGACCCGCTGAACGAGTCCGTGGTGCAGCTTTACCAGAAGTCATCAGTCAAAATAATGGTCGTGTTCTACGCAAGCTTCTCCGGATCAGACGGTAACATTGTTGTTTTACTGACTGTGTACGATTCTCCCCTCATACTGTTCTGGTGAGATCTTATTAATAACTTTTATTTAAAATACAAGGAGTGAAAACTTGTGAACCCATGTTTCAATCTGATTGCTTCAAGACATAATTTTTTCAGGTATTCTGTTCATCTGCCCCACTCTCGTGAATTTGATATCTCAGGAAAGTCGTTGGGGATTTTTTTCTAATTTGGTAGAGAGGTTCACTTGGATTCTGTGACGGAGGTCAAAGGTCACTGTGACCTCGTCAAACACACTTTTGGTCTTGTGATTGCAAATTTGGCAGAAACGTTGGACTCTAGATTATACTGGTTAAAATATGTTGGTCAAATATCAGTGTGATGTTACAACACACACATTCAGCCATTTATTATGATAAAATACATTTAAAACCTGTCATTAAATTCCCTCAGTCTTCACTACATATATGATATGAGTCTACTGATGTAAAATGGTTGACAGAGGTGTACAACCATGGGGCCGCAATTCCAGTCTCTGTACGCATCTTTACCTATCACCATACTATAATTATATAGCTTGAATTCTGCATTATTATGGGCATGTAGAAAAAGGGACAAAGTTAGTTTACAGAAGGAGAGCAAGTAGAGTGGGTATTTCTGTTTATCAATGCATACAGTGAAACATACAAAATCTAAATAATCTATCAAAGCCAAACACTGCTGAGTATTTCATTTTTAAACGCACCGTAATTAGCAGATGCAGCTGCAGGAGGAACGAAGAAAGGAACCAAGAAGAAGGGAGCGTCTTTCCAAACGGTGTCAGCTCTGTTTAGGGTGAGACAAACATAGAATTACTACAGTAACATGTCCTCACATATTCTTTGAAAGACACCATTTCATATGGATGGAAACCTTTGACTTCAAAAAACTGAACACACTTAAAACAAAACAAAACATTTTGAAGGTCTGTGGTATTTTTATTGCTTTCCACACATTATATTAAGTAATAGGATTAAAAGCATAAGGAAATGTGTGTATTGGATTTCTTGCATTACTGAAGTGGCATTAATCTTCTCATCTAACTCTCAATCCCAAAGTGAATACATGTTTTCCAAAGTGTTGTACGATTCCTTTAGTGACAAAAAGACATGTCTGAACAGTAGAAATTGACAATAAATGAGAAACAGCAGTGTATGTCTTGATATTCTTACAGGAGAATCTTGGGAAGCTTATGACCAATCTGAGAACAACTCATCCTCACTTTGTGCGATGTTTGATCCCAAATGAGACAAAAACTCCAGGTAGTTTGGATCATCTTTTCATTTCTAGATATACATCCTAAAAAGAACTACATAAATAAAAATAACCATCATCACAGGTTCTATGGAAAACCAACTGGTTATCCACCAGCTCCGCTGTAACGGCGTGCTGGAGGGCATCCGCATCTGCAGGAAAGGATTTCCAAGCAGAATTCACTATGGTGACTTCAAGCAGAGGTAAATGTTATCATAATCATTCATATTGAAATATTTCACAATGTTTGGTCTCGTGCTCAATCAGGCCTATTACTCCTCCTACAGATACAGGATTCTTAACGCCAGTGCTGTTCCTGAGGGACAGTTTATGGATAACAAAAAAGCTGCAGAGAAACTGTTGGGCTCAATCGATGTGGATCACACCCAGTACAAGTTTGGACACACTAAGGTTTTCTCTTGTTAAAGAACGCTGGTTAAATGGCAGAGCTGTCATGAGTGAATGAGCTGTACAGACAAATAATTACCTCTAATTTCAGGTGTTTTTTAAAGCCGGTCTGCTGGGAGCTTTAGAGGAGATGAGAGATGAGCGCTTGGCCCAAGTTGTGATGTCCACTCAGGCTCTGTGTCGTGGATATCTGGTCAGGCTCGAGTACCAGAAGATGATGGCCAGAAAGTAAATAGTCTCACTGCTTTAAAATGCAACTTTACATGTTGACATTTAGAAATCCAAAGTCCAATGTAACTGGTACAATGGTGAATAATGTAAAATAGCTTATTCTATTTATAATAATAGATACGATAAGCTATAGCTCCTTATTAGCTCCATTTATGACATTTTGTAATTATTGTATGAAGGAATATCCGAAACTGCCAAATTCCCTGGAGGAACACCACCCACCATAAATGTTTTTGTAACCCTCAGCCATATATAGACTGTAAAAAAAGATGGCCGACATGTCACCACTTTATCCCACAGGTCGTCCGTGTTTAAATACATTCTATGCCCTCAGCCAGATTCTGCTTTGAGCCATGACAGCATACTTACAGGCTCATTACAGCAATGCTAATATATTAAAGTTGAGTAGGTAGCCTGTAATACCTACCATGTCCACCATTATGTTGCAGCATCAACTTTATAAACATCCTTCAGGTCGCAGTGTCTTTGTGAGATTTCTACTACTCATATTAATGTTAGCATTGAAAAGCACCACTGTGCCTGTAAGAACATACCTCAAAAAGCTGCTAGCTAGCATGTAAATACTATAGACGTGCCCTGTTCAAGCAAAATACGAGAATTAATTTTAGATGAGGTCAAATTATTCCAATAAGGAGACATCCAAAATGTGCATGATCGAACTTATTCGAGTCTTATTTTGACAGGGAGGCGATCTACACCATACAGTATAACTTCCGTTCGTTCATGAACGTAAAACACTGGCCATGGATGAAGCTGTATTTTAAGCTCAAACCTCTTCTGAAGAGTGCGGAGACTGAGAAGGAAATGGCCCAAATGAAGGTTGATTTCACAAAACTCAAAGAGGATCTGGCCAAGTCAGACAACCGGAGGAGGGAGCTTGAAGAGAAAATGGTCTCCATTGTACAAGAGAAGAACGATCTCCTACTTCAAGTCCAAACAGTAAGTTATACCACAGAGCAAAAGTTCACACTGTCAGAATTATTTTGGGACCTTTTTTTGGGGGGGGGGGGGGGGGGGTTGTTCAGCTGTAAGATTTTACGCACAAATTTGACATCAGGAGGCAGACAACCTGCAGGATGCAGAGGAGAGATGTGAAGGACTCATCAAAAGCAAGATCCAGTTGGAAGCCAAACTGAAGGAGGTGACAGAAAGATTGGAGGATGAGGAAGAGATCAACGCTGAGCTGACCGCAAAGAAGAGAAAACTGGAGGATGAGTCATCAGAGCTGAAGAGAGACATTGATGACTTGGAGCTCACCTTAGCCAAAGTGGAGAAGGAGAAACATGCTGTGGAAAACAAGGTCAGGTTATGTTGGTTAATGTTGCTATGTCAACATGCTGGAGGGAAACCGTCACATCAGTTTTAATTTATGGTTTTAGGTGAAAAACCTTTGTGAGGAAATCATGAGCCAGGATGAGAACATCACCAAACTGTCCAAAGAGAAGCGAGCCCTGCAGGAGGCTCATCAGCAAACACTGGACGACCTGCAGTCAGAGGAGGACAAAATCAATGCTCTGACCAAAGCAAAAACCAAACTAGAACAGCAGGTAGATGAGGTGAGTTACACGGTAAAAGGCCTGAAAGGTAAAGTATATTTGCTCCAGTAAAGATGCGTGTGTTGAGAAGATTTGTATTTTTAGCTGGAGGGTTCACTGGAACAAGAGAAGAAGGTCCGCGCGGATCTGGAGAGGGCCAAGAGGAAGCTGGAGGGCGATCTGAAACTTGCCCAGGAGTCAATTATGGATTTGGAAAATGAGAAACAGCAGCTGGATGAGAAGCTGAAAAAGTAAGTTACCATGGTTTAGTTGGTAGATATGATAAAAGTTGGGTAGGTGCACCACAAATGAGCAATGAGCTTCACTTCACAGGAAAGACTTTGAGTTTTCACAGCTACAGACGAAGATAGAAGATGAACAAGCTCTCGGCACTCAGCTGCAGAAGAAAATAAAAGAGCTCCAGGTGAAGTATCAATTATTGACTTGGGTTTGAGATGATATTACAAAGCTAAATTACTTCTAGGAATACGTCGTTATAGCATTGTGTCTTCAGGCCCGGATTGAGGAGCTGGAAGAAGAAATTGAAGCCGAACGTTCAGCTCGAGCCAAAGTGGAGAAGCAGAGGTCGGATCTGTCCAGGGAGCTGGAGGAGATCACCGAGCGCCTGGAGGTGGCCGGGGGAGCCACCGCTGCTCAGTCTGAGATGAACAAGAAGCGGGAAGCTGAGTTTCTCAAACTACGCCGGGAGCTGGAGGAGCGTTCGTTGCAGCACGACGCGACCTCGGCTGCCCTGCGTAAGAAACATGCAGACAGCGTGGCTGAGCTGGGAGAACAGCTAGATAACATCCAGAGGGTCAGGCAGAAACTGGACAAGGACAAGAGCGAGTTAAAGCTGGAGATGGATGACCTATCAAGCAACATGGAAACCATGGCTAAAGCAAAGGTTAGTTATTATATTTGTCATTTTTTAAATGTTTATTTTCATTTGAGACATAACAAATGAATATTTTCTTTTTCAAATTCAAAGATAAATTTGGAGAAAATGTGCCGCTCACTTGAAGATCAACTGAGTGAGGTAAAAACTAAAGAGGAGGAGCATCAGAGACTCATAAATGACCTTTCAAGTCAAAATGCTCGGCTGCAGACGGAAAATGGTACAGAATTTGATCTTACTGGATTAATAAAGTCAGTAGTCACATATATTTATATATAAACTGGCTCTAATTTAACTGGCACTTATCATCCAGGTGAAATGTCTCGCCAGCTTGAAGAAAAAGACTCCTTGATGTCGCAGCTAACTCGAGGAAAGCAAACCTTCATTCAGCAGATCGAGGAGCTGAAAAGATTTAATGAGGAGGAGGTGAAGGTACGGTTCGGCAAAAAGAGTCAAAGGTGGTTGACGTTTGAAGATGGAGCTCAGTGTTTATGTTCCGTTCTGTAATTTCTCTTAAGGCTAAAAACGCCCTGGCTCATAGTTTGCAATCAGCTCGACACGACTGTGAGCTGCTGAGAGAGCAGTACGAGGAGGAGCAGGAGGCCAAAGCGGAGCTGCACCGCTGCCTCTCCAAGGCAAACTCCGAGGTGGCTCAGTGGAGAAGTAAGTACGAGACCGACGCCATCCAACGCACTGAAGAGCTTGAGGAGGCAAAGTAAGTTCAACCACGTTGGTCTAAAAAGGGACAAAATCTCATCTGACCTTATGATACGATAAACCATGTATTTTTTTCCCACAGGAAGAAGCTGGCTCTGCGTCTACAGGATGCAGAAGAAGCTGTGGAGGCGGTGAACGCCAAGTGTTCCTCTCTGGAAAAGACCAAACAGCGGCTGCAGGGAGAGGTGGAGGACTTGATGGTGGACGCTGAGAGGTCCAACGCTGCTGCTGCTGCCTTGGACAAGAGGCAGAGACATTTTGACAAGGTTGGAAATTGCCAACCAGCCAGTTACTTCTCATTTTTGTAGTCACCTCCATTGTAAAACCTAAACAAACCATCTGAGAATGCATAAATCTTCAACTTTGTGCAGTTTGTCTAAGTCAGGCATTGTACCTCCCTTATTCTTTGCTATAGTGAGGTAAATATGACACAATGCAGCTATTGTTGATAAGAACAATGTTAAGGGTGTATCCCATGGGCCACTAGAGGCAGCATTAAGCACTTTTCCACACTTGAATAAGATACTCAAATGGCTTTTGTGCAAAATGAGTTCCACAATCATTGGTTTGGCTAAAGCAGCCATGCAAGATACATTTTTTGCTATAAATGCTGTACATTGTTAAGTCCTCAAAAATATAATACCATTGTGTAAATGCAAGAACAGTACTCATAAGAACGCATCCCTCCGACAAGACCCAACAGTCCCTTTAAATTCAATGAAGCTGCACCAACTTGCATACCCTCATGAATATGAATCCCCTAAATATGCTTGTTTTTTTATCAATAGCCATAAATATTTTTTCTGGAAGGGAAGAAAGGAAGAAAACATAACTTCCATGGCCGAGGTAACAAAGCCATCATAACCAAGAAGATCTGTATCATAACAGGGACCAGAAGCAGCATTAACTTATTGCCTGCATATCAATGTTCAGGCATCTAGCCAGATGTCTCTGGCAAAGAAGGTTTTCAACTTCAATAGAACTTGCCTACTTTAAATTATCAAATGAGGCTATTCATGACAATGTTGAGGGAAACCTTATTTTCAAAACTCCGGATTACACTGATAGTGATTCCTTTTGCACAAGTACACACCAGACCAGGCTGTAAAGCATTCAAAACAAAGTTTTAAATATTCAACTGTTACATGTCTTCCCATAGGTTGTGGCTGAGTGGAAGCAGAAATACGAGGAAGGTCAAGCTGAGCTAGAGTCATCTCTAAAAGAGATGCGCTCTTTGGGTACCGAGAACTTCAAGATGAAAAATGCCTTCGAAGAGTGCATGGAACAACTGGAGACCCTCAAACGGGAAAATAAAAACCTGCAACGTATATATAAACACTCTTCTTTATCTACATTAATGCTGTATTCAATCGTCTTTCTGCGGAATCGTCATATTTTTCTTCTGTTGCAGAGGAAATCATGGATCTCACAGAACAGTTGGGAGAAACCGGGAAAACCATCCATGAGCTGGAGAAATCAAAGAAACAGGCTGAGCAGGAGAAGTCAGAGGCTCAGACTGCTCTGGAGGAGGCAGAGGTAGGTAGAAGAAAAAATACATAAATCATATATATTTAAACATTTAAACTGCACATTCCTTTTAAATTCAGGCTTCCATGGAGCACGAGGAATCCAAGATCCTGCGAATCCAGCTGGAGCTGAACCAGGTAAAGTCTGAGGTGGACAAGAAGATCGCAGAGAAGGACGAAGAGATTGAACAGCTGAAGAGAAACAGCCAACGAATTATTGACTCGATGCAAAGTAATCTGGACGCCGAGGTGCGGAGCAGGAACGACGCCCTGAGAGTTAAGAAGAAGATGGAGGGAGACCTGAATGAGATGGAGATCCAGCTGAGCCATGCTAACAGGCAGGCGGCCGAGGCCCAGAAACAACTGAGGAACATTCAAGTTCAGCTCAAAGTGAGTAGAACATAAGAACCTGTACGATGTTTCCATCTTTGACACATACACCAGAAAGACACTGTTTTACCTTGACTGTGCAGGAAGTTCAGATTCACCTGGACGACGTCCTGAGAAACAACGATGACATGAAAGAGCAGGTTGCCATGTCTGAGCGCAGGAGCAACCTAATGCAGGCTGAAATGGAAGAAATCCGAGCGGCTCTGGAGCAAACCGAGAGGAGCCGCAAATTAGCGGAGCAGGAACTGCTGGACGCCAGCGAGAGAGTCCAGCTCCTTCACTCACAGGTTCAAATCTACTCTTACTTTTATCAAGTTTTCTTACATTTTCACTATAAGATTGACTCAGAGGAAAGTCTACTTCACCAAAGTGGCAAATGAAATATTTTTTTGCAGGTTTAATCCTGAAAATCCACCTACGAATCTAGTAATCACTTGCAGCATGTACTACATCTATTAGTTTGCAATGCAACAAACCAAATCTCTAAACTCACTAAACTATTACAAGTAACTTATTGATTTCTTGCTTTAAATTAATTCAGATTCTGGCACATTAATTGAAAATACTAAGATTCATTTGTAATGACAACAGATGTAATTTCTTCTCACATTATAAAAGATCAAAAAGGAAAATACCAATCAAAGCTCAGCAGGTGGTGCATTTACACAGCGAGTGTCAGAGCCACTTAAAGGCCTTTCTCACAGTGTCAAGGGATTAGATTAATTTGGAATGTACATATATTATTACGCTATATAAAACATTATAAAGGAAACCTTGAAATCTTTATATTTCACTACGCTAAAGTCAAATAAATCTAATCTATTACAGAACACCAGCCTCCTCAACAGTCGCAAGAAGCTGGAGTCTGATCTGTCTCAGATTCAGGGCGAGATGGATGATAGCGTCCAAGCTGCCAGGAACGCTGAGGAGAAAGCCAAGAAGGCCATCACTGACGTAAGAGCTCTGTGTAGGTTTTCTGTCTATTTCAACTTGTCAAAAAGCCGAAATCTGCTCACCATTGCAGTCCATGTTCCAGGCCGCCATGATGGCTGAGGAGCTGAAGAAGGAGCAGGACACCAGCGCTCATCTAGAGAGGATGAAGAAGAACATGGAGGTGACGGTGAAGGACCTGCAGCAGCGACTTGATGAGGCCGAGAACCTGGCCCTGAAGGGTGGAAAGAAGCAGCTCCAAAAGCTGGAAGCAAGGGTAATGGATTCAAATCAGAAAAAAAACAAACCCAGAATTACTGGCTCTTGTTTTATCAGCATAATCCATGAAAGAAATATTGTCAACTCCATTGCAGGTGCGAGAACTCGAGAATGAGCTTGAAGCAGAGCAACGACACGGATCAGATGCTGTGAAGGGTGTTCGCAAACTCGAGCGTAAGATTAAGGAGGTCACCTATCAGGTAAACTAATGGAAAATGTGTTTTCCTTTTCATACAAAAGATGTGTGAAGTTTAAGTTGTTCATCAGATGTAACGTATGGATTTTATGTCTTCAAATATCAGTCTGATGAAGACAAGAAAAACATGCTGAGACTCCAGGAGCTGGTGGACAAACTCCAGCTGAAGGTCAAAGTGTACAAGAGGCAGGCTGAAGAAGCTGTGAGTGTCTTTTGAATTCAGTCAAAGCCTCGCTCTGAAAAAACGTTTACTGTGACATGTGGAGATGTTTATGAATGGCTTGTTTGGCGTCTGACAGGAGGCGCAGGCCAACACTCATCTGACTAAGCTGAGGAAGGTTCAGCACGAGCTGGAAGAGGCCGAAGAGCGCGCCGACATCGCAGAGTCCCAGATCAACAAAATGAAGGTCAAGAATCGTGAAATGGGAAAAGTAAGTCAGTCAGCTTCTAGTAACATAATACGAAATGTTGATAGACGTAATAACTTTGTCTTTCTCTTTCTCACTTTCTCCTTTATCAGGCAAAAGACAGCGGAGAGTAGTCATGATACGCTGCTGTAAGGAAGATAAGTCTGCTGTGTCTCTGAAGCTAGTATGCAACATACTCTTAACCTAATATGTGTTTATTTTTGTATTTAAAGCCACAATGTGAATAATTTATTGTGATCCGACAGTTTTGTGATGGTTTTCATTCGTCTCTGCTGCCTGCCTGTTACTTAGTATTGTTGTGTTGCTTGGCATCACTAGAGGGTGAAACTGTCAAAGCAGGAAACTGTGAAATTGTACACAGTGTGGCATTAAATATGAAGTAGTGTACAATGATGATTAGCATCTGGAATTGACTGCATTGTTTTATTTTGTGGTAGTTGATGTATGTTGCTTTAATTGCATTAAAATATTAGATAAAATCCCTTTGTGTGGTTTAATTCATTAGTTTTGGAATGTATTATTATTATCAATAATAACAGCTTAATTACACTATTTATAATTTTATTACACTTGTACAACTAAAAACATAAAAGCCAATAGCTAAACTATAACGAAAGAAGCAGCAACAGAAAAGAGGAAAATGTGACTTGGATTGGGAAAAAAAGAGAAAATGAAAATAACAGTAAATAACATTTAAAATATGAAAGAATCTTAAAAATAAGGATGAATAGAAAAATCTAATTGTCTCGTACTATATTCAATGGGTGGATCAATCAGTGATCACAAATGAGCTGTTAAATTCCGATTAAACTCCTGTTCATTCCGACTAAACATTTTGACATGTCACTCTCGGAAAAGCACAGGTCTAAACTGGAGTGGACTCAGTAGAGCTCATGTCTCTGCCAAAGTCCAACAGTCCCTTTATATTGAATCAAGCTGCACCATATTACACACACATAGATATCAGGCAAAGGAGAAATGTGTGAAAATGTCAAATACACCCTATCTCACAAAGTAACTGATTAAAAAAATCCTAGCTCTGCCCTGTGTTCCAGATCCGTTCTAAAAAGTATCCGTATCTCGTTCTTCCACCAACTTTCATGGACTTGAGTTCAGCAGTTTTTGCTTAATCCTGTTGACTAACCTACAACCCAGAAACGGAGAGATGAGGCACAAATAAAATAAGTGATTGCTGAATCCGATGTAGCTCAAAGAAAAGAACTCTGGACATAAATAAACACACAAACAGTGAAGTTTGTGAATGAATCATTTTAATGAATAGAGGAGCTTCACAAACTAGCCACATCGGCTACTGTTTCATTATTGTCCACTAGAGAAAAACCTTTCTGATCTTGTGTGGCACAGTTGTGCATATATATATATATTCAAAGCATCAAGTTATCAAGAGTTATAATAAAGCACAAATCAAATAATAACAAATGCTTCATAGCTGCTGAAAACATATTATTCATGGGACACACTGATTTAGATGTAAGGCAGCTGATCATGGATCTTGATGCTGGATTGTCGATCATGGTGATGGATCATGATCGTGGTGGCCTGTGATCATGGACTATGATTACAATACAGCTTAAAATACAATATGCCTACTCACATATTCTACCATTACTGGCAATAACTCCTCCACTTCAGGTGTCACTGCTGCTCCCTTCATCTTTATCAAACCTTTTCTTATTTATAAACACTTGACACACTTTCCATTATGTTAAAAACAATTTCTTATAACTAATGTTGTAAATATCTATTGCATCTATTCCACTTCTGTGTGTCCTGGGAGAGCGATGTCTCTGAGGTTTCTGTGGTTTTCCCCTGTTAAGAGGTTTTTTGATTCCCCTCACTCTTGTTGAGGGTTAAGGACAGATGATGTCACACCTTGTTAGGCCCTATGAGACAAATTGTGATTAGTGAATATGGGCTATACAAATAAAATTTGATTGGTTGATTGATTGACAGCATGAGCTGAAAACCAAAGCTTTTCAAATTGATTATGAGTGTAGAACAGTATTTTATTAACTCATGAACAAGGTTTCAGTTAATAGTGTTGATCATTTGTCATTTGTTTATTTATTTGTTAATTTGATGACATTTTTGAATGTCATCAATATGACTATTTTCAAATAATTGATAAATACTAAATGTTGTATGAATGACAGTGTTCACTAATTTGACAGATAATTATTTGAGTTCGTTTTGGTAAAATTAACTGATATATGTTGTCATGCTGTGATATTCATATGGTAAACAGTAAACGACTGCATACGCTATATATAATTTGTTCACATGACTTTCATGCACTCTTATAAGATAGGGTGTTTAGAACTGCAGGTAAAGTCTTGTTCCACATTCTGTCACTCGCCCTGTCCCTCTTGAGCCTGGAAACAAACACATTTATATGAAATCTGTGTTAATTAATACATCATCTTAAAATAATAGTATATTACTAATATCAACGTGAATCATAAAATCAAAACACATCGAAATTATTTTATGAAAAAAGCATGTTTTTCATGCAGTATCAATTCTATGACTCTTGGACAAAAACTCTGATTGTTAATCGTATTCGATCATTTGTGTTCAAAGGACACATATTCTGCTCATGTTCAGTCGAATCATTTTAAGTTGTGTTATTACCTGAAAAGGTTTACATGCTCTAACGTTGAGAAAACACATCACGTTCCTCATACTGTCCATTGCTGCAGCTCCTCCTTTTAGCCTCTGACCAAAACAACACATCCGGTTTTAGCACCTGTCTCTTTAAGACCCCCATCCCAATAAAGCCCAGTCTGCTCTGATTGGTCAACCACCTCCAGCATGTGTAAGAAATGTGAGCCTCTACTTTTGCTGTACCTGGCTTGGTTAGGGGGCGTGACAGACTAGCCGCTAGTCATGTGTTATGCAAATGTGGGGTGATCATGTGACGTCAAGATGATGCAGAATTTTAGTGGCGGACTTTGGGCTTTTTAACTTTGCAGAACTTTGACATTCACAAAAAAACATATATAACGCACAAGAGGAAAGTAAAACTGAAAAAAAACTCCTTTAACTTCTCAACTGTCACTGAGTTCCAGTCAAACTTTTTACAACAAGCAGAAGAACTGTCTCAATAACAATATTTCACTCTTTATAGACTTATACTTAAGATTTATTTCAAATATAAGCAGCTCAGTACCTTTGTCCCGATTTCACGGGTCTTGGCTCGCATCTTGTTGGCCAGAGACTCGGCCAAGTCAGCTCTCTCCTCCGCCTCCTCCAGCTCGTGCTGGACCTTCCTGAATCTCGCCATGTGCATGTTAGACTGCTCCTCCTGCGAATCAACCATGTTTAATGTATTGGTGATCACACAACAAATCTCTGAAGTCATTTTTCTATTTTAACTGACAGGGTAGAGATTCACTGACAGCTTCCTCAGCGTGTCGTTTGTAGGCCTTCATTTTGATCTGGAGCTTGTCGACCAAATCTTGCAGTCGAACGATGTTTTTCTTGTCCTCCTCAGACTGAAAGGAGCAAAGACACATTTCCCTCAGGTTACAGGACACTCAAGGATTCTGTTTTCAGGACTCTTTTGTTTGGACAGCATCATAATCATGTGGCAGGAGGTTGCATTGATTACAAACATAAAGAAACTTGGATTTACCTGATAGGTCTGCTCTTTGACCTTCCTCTCATATTTGCGGACTCCTTTGATGGACTCAGTGGAACGCTTTTGCTCGTTTTCAAGCTCACTCTCCAGCTCACGGACCTGAGTACGAGAGCAGAATAGATTATGTCATTATAAGAGAGTTGTATTTATGAGTCACAAGAGTCACAAACTTCCAAAGACTGAAACATGAATTTGGCTGCAGCCTTCTTGTGAGCAACTGATTCTATGTTTGCAGCATGAAACACATAACGATGAGGATGAAAACGTTCACACAACTGTCTTGATGATCAAGTAACTGCTTTAATCATTTAGGGTCTGGGTCTTTCTCTGAAACAACAGGACAATTAAATATGTTACATTCAGCCTCTTTAAAATTCCAACAGGTATTTTATGGAAACAAATTAAGAATCCAATAATGATGAAAATAACCAGCATCATTGATGGAGATTATTTTACATATTTCACATATTTTCATATCATAAACATTGTATGTATTTTTTCCTTTTTAATTTTATTGTATAGTTTGTCAGTTGTTACTCTTGTACTTTAAGTTCCTATTCTTTATTTTTCTCTCTGTACTTTCAGCTCTTCTTTATTAATTTGCTTTACATTTCCCCTTATTTTTCCACTTAAACACCAAAGCAAACTCCTTGAATGGGACAACCTACCTAAATTAATAGGATTCTGATTCCGATTGACAATGAGGACCATGGGTAATTGAAGTCCTGCTACCATCCCAAAGAAGATGATTGAACTTCACGCATGATAAATGCATGAATGGCCAACCAACTCATGAGTTGATCATGGGATTTTACATTCGTTGCATTTTTCTTTTCATCCACCTCTCAATGTGTGAAGGGTTATGTCATGGTTTATAATTGTGAGTTGTAAGAAGACACAGACAGCATACATACTCTTGCCTCCAACTTCTGAAGCTGTTTCTTCCCTCCCTTCAGGGCCAAGTTTTCAGCCTCATCTAATCGATGCTGCAGGTCTTTCACTGTGACCTCCAGGTTCTTCTTCATCCTCTCCAGGTGAGCACTGGTGTCCTGCTCTTTCCTCAGCTCCTCAGCCATCATGGCAGCCTAAAGGCATCACAACCGTACTACTGATTTATTTCGTAATCTCATAAAAAGGAAAAATAAGAAGCCCGTAAAATCCCCTTACATCAGTAATGGCTTTCTTGGCCTTCTCCTCTGCATTCCTGGCCTCTTGAACGGCTTCCTCTATCTCACCGTGCAGTCGAGTTACATCCATTTCAATCTTCTTTTTGGTGTTCAGAAGACTGGTGTTCTGCAAAAGATGACGCAAATGTTGTAGAGGTAATGCAAATCAGAGGGATTTGTTCAGTATGTCAATGCTTGTAGTTGAAACCTACCTGAGAGTGAAGAAGTCCTGCTCTCTCGCTGGCATCAACCAGTTCCTGTTCAACTATTTTGCGGCTCCTCTCCGTCTGTTCCACGACCACTCGAAGCTCTTCGATCTCCGCCTGCATCAAGCCCGTTCTGCGCTCCATCATGGCTACCTGCTCCTTCATATCCTCCTCCCCTCTGACCGAGTCATCCAAGTGGATTTGGGCGTCCTGAAAATGCATCGCATCTTGGTTATGCTGACAATGCTTAGCTGTGCTTTCTGTCTCGCTTGCGACAGGGTACCAAGGAGGTCGATGCCTGATGTTTGGTTGGTTAGTTAATTTGTCCACATTAGCCCAGAGCATAATATCACAGCTATCAGGTCAAACTTTGACCAAAATATAAAAATGTAATCATCTCCAGAGGGTGGTTCCTAAAGGTGATGGTGACCACCCAATCTTTTCTTTAGCACCACTTAATCGGAAGTGTCAAAATCTTTGCTAATAATCTAAACCGCTTATCGTTGAGGGAGACTGTAGCCAATAATCCCAGCTGACATTGGGGGAGAGGCAGGTTGCCGGCCAGCGTACCGCAGGTCTGACACACACAGACAGACTTCTGCTAATTACCATTTTTCGCAATTTAGGTTTTAATCAATCTATTAACATTGCAGCATCTAGAGTTTGCTAAGTTTTTGAATCTTAAGTGATGGTGAGCATCAAAATATGTCAGTTGACCAGTTTGGTCCAGACTGAAATTTCACAGCAACTTCATGGTCCCCAGAGAATGAACCCAAAGTTGCTTTGGTGTGAGTGAAACTTCTCAGCAAAGAATGCGTTGCAATAGAATTTTGTAGACATTCACTGTTTGACGATGTGAGACGATGAAACCTGTGAGGTGCTTCAGTGTGGAAACTCTCAAGAGACTGATTGGATTGCATCAGTAAGATAGATTCTGGTAGCCTTACTAGCTTAGCTCTACTGAGGTTAGACAATCAGCGAAAAATCTGTTATGCAGTACACTTTTTTCTCAACCTGCGATTGTTTCTTTGCTCTTTCATCTGCGTTTTTTGATAAAACAGAAAAAATTCAAAGAGGCAATAATAATGATTTGTTATTAATAATGCTAATGACAAGATAATGCAAAATACTAAGTCATGGTAAAACAATGAGAGGAGCTGCAATGAGAGCAGTGATTTACATTACACTGCAATATCTCTTTGCTTCTATTGACCAAAATTAACTACCTATTGATAATAACTATTAACCGAAGCAGCAAAATATTTAGCAAGAATACATTTTACAAATTTAAGAAGAATATATTACTGGTAAGAGATGTAAACAACGGTGAATGAAACAATGGTGTAGTTGTACCTTGAGTTGCCCCTGAATGGTCCTCAGCTGTTTCTGGGCCTCAGACGCCTGCCTGTTAGCATGGCTCAGCTGGATCTCCATCTCGTTCAGGTCTCCCTCCATCTTCTTCTTCACTCTCAGGGCGTCGTTCCTGCTCCGCACCTCAGCGTCCAGAGTGGCCTGCATGGACTCCATCACCCTCTGGTAGTTCCTCTTCATCTGGTCGATCTCCTCGTCTTTCTCCGCCACTTTTCTGTCCACTTCAGCCTTCACCTGGTTTAGATCCATTTGTGCGCGCAGGATCTTTGACTCCTCTTGTTCCAGTGAGGCCTTAAAAACAGTTTAGTTTTCACACGTACATGTTGTCATGACCAGTTGAGTAAAGCAAGAACATTGTTTTGCTGTGTTAATGGATGATGCTCACAAACAAAGTGTTTAGAAGTGTTTTGAGTTCTCGACCATAGACGGACAAGTAAGGCAGTTTGCCGCATTTGTACCATGCAACTGTATTACTATTCACCGACAACAAATCTGCAAGCTCTGGTGTTCAACCTAATATGACTGGGTGCCTATGTTTTCAGTATTGGGTACCTCAGCTTCCTCCAGGGCAGTGTGCATGTCATATTTCTCCGTTTCCACTTGCTTCTTGAATTTCTCCAGCTCATGAATCGTCTTCCCACTCTCTCCAAGTTGTTCTGTCAGATCCGAGACCTCCTCTGCATTTCAAAAGATGGCACATTATAGTGGTTTTGAAATATATATAACATCTTTTTACCTCAGAGTTAGGTTTCACTCACGTTGCAGGTTTTTATTCTCCCTCTTAAATGTCTCCAGATGATCCAGAGCTTCTTCATATGAGTTCTTCAGTTTGAAAAGCTCGGTGCTCAGAGATCGAGATTCTTTCTGAGTACCTTCAAGCTCTGCCTGAGTCTCCTCAAACTTCTGCTTCCACTCAGCTAGAATCTGAATTAATAACGTTTTTTACCATTAATGATGTAACAGAAACGAATGTTTTGGTATTGAATTTAATTGTCAAAGAAAATACCTTGTCAAAGTTTCTCTGCTTCTTGTCAAGGGTAGCAGCTAAGCTGTTGGACTTTTCCACATCCACCATGAGATCCTCCATTTCATTCTGAAGTCTCTGTTTGGTTTTCTCCAGTGAGGCACACTTAGAATTCACTGCTTCGATTTGCTCTTCAGCCTCTTGGAGACGCTGGGCAAGCTTTTTCCTTTAAAAAAATACAGTCAGTGAGAATACAACAAACCAGAATTAAATAGAAAGGGGAGAAAAAACAGCCCTTAAAGCTTTGGATACAACCCCCTTTAAAATGGTGCTTTTTAAAAACTAACAAAAAAGAATTATGTCTAAAATATAAATTATCTGCATTACAGCTCAAATAAAGATAATTTGTGAGAGGTGGTTGTCTGAATAAACCATTGACGACATGAAATTGGACGACATGGCAGCTCCCAACAAATGAAGCGAAAACTTTGATCACCTCCTGGTGGCCGGCTGCAGTATAAGTCATAAACCTGGACTCCTCCATGTTAGCAGTCAACAGTGTTAGCTAAATCATTTAAGAGTGACACCTTTCACGTAATAGTCGTTTGATACTGTGAATACAGACCTAAAGATTAATGCAGCTTTAAAGCAAATATCTGCCCAATACATCAATCTAAATATTCAATTACTTTGCCTCCTCGAGCTCCTCGGTGCGTTGGATGGCGTCAGTCTCGTACTTGTTCCTCCACAGAGCCACCTCGGTGTTCGCCTTTGACAAACTCCGCTGCAGCTCGGCTTTGGCCTCCTGCTCCTCCTCATACTGCTCCCGAAGCAGATCACAGTCATGACGAGCCGACTGCAGACCGTGAGCCAGGGCATTCTTAGCCTGTGAGGAGGACATCGACACAAAAGCTCATGAGAAAGAAAAATCAAGGAAACCAGAGATGCGATTGTGTTTTAAGTGTGAGCCTTTATTGCCTTTGTTTCTTCCTCAATCCGGCGTTTCAGTTCGTCAATCTGTGTCGTGAAGCCCTGTTTTCCTCTCGTCAGTTGGGAAATGAGACTCTCTCTCTCTTCCATTTGTCGCGAAAATTCAGCTATGACGACAAATAAGAAATCACATCTTAGTTAAAAGTCCTGATTTGGATGAATTAAACTAAAGGGAAGGACAGAACTACCATTCTCAGTTTGAAAACGGGCCCTCTGATTGGTGAGATCAGAAATTTGTCTCGTGTTTTCATCACTCTTGGTCTTTAGCTCCATTAGCTGATCCTCAAGTGAGCGACACATCTTCTCCAGGTTGATCTGTGAAAATATCCAACCATCACAAATGAGACATTCAAGCAATTAAATCAGTTTGAAGTTCCCTCATGGTCAAATACAATATTTCACATTTATAAATCCCACCTTTGCTTTTGCAACTGTTTCCATATTGCTGGCCAAATCATCAATCTCCATCTTTAATTCGCTCTTTTCCTTCTCTAGCTTCTGTTTGATTCGCTGGAGGTTGTCGTTCTGCTCTCCGAGCTCGGCAATGCTGTCCGCCTGCTTCTTGCGCAGTGCAGCGGTCGTGGCCTCGTGGTGCAGGGTGGACTCCTCCAGGTCACGACGTACTTTGAGGAACTCGGCTTCACGCTTCTTGTTCATTTCGATCTGTGCGGCGGTGGATCCTCCTGCCTCCTCCAGCCTCTCACTGATCTCCTCGATCTCCCTGGTGAGGTCAGACCTCTGTTTCTCGATCTTAGCCCGAACCGCTCGTTCAGCCTCCACTTCCTCCTCAAGCTCTTCAATACGGGCCTTAAAAACAGAAAATGCAATATTCCATGATGAGGGGTGAGTTGTTAATAATGAATCTGATCAAAGTATTGAATTAGAGCTTTATTACATGGAGTTCCTTCATCTTCTTTTGAAGCTGATTATTATTTGCTTGCTCGTCTGCAATGGTGGTGAGCAGCTTGTCGTTCTCAAATTCTTTTCTGTGGGTAAGAAAACCGAAAAGTAGTTTCAAAGCAAACTTGTTTCCCTCACACACATTGCCAATGATCAAATCTTACTTTTTCATTTTCTCCTCAGATTGCTGCTTGTCATTTTCCAGATCCATCAGAGATTCCTGTGCGAGCTTCAGATCTCCCTCGAGCTTCCTCTTGGCTCTTTCCAGGTCCATGCGGATCTTCTTTTCTTGCTCCAGTGACCCCTCAAGCTGGAGAGCAAGTGGTACAAGGTTAAGTAAAATGTTGAGTATAGTGTCAGTGTCGGTACATGCCTGTGTGAGCAACTCACATCGTCCACTTGTTGTTCAAGCTTAGATTTGGCTTTGGTCAGAGAGTTGACTTTGTCTTCCTCTACTTGAAGATCATCCAGAGCCTGTTGATGAGCTTCTTGAAGAGCTTTCTTCTCCTTGGTCAGTTTGCCAATGTTTTCATCCTGACCTGCCAGCTCTTCGATTATATTTTTGACCTGCAACAGGCAATAGCCATGCAATACAATTGAAAGCCTGAAATGAAACAAACCCTATCAGGAATTCAGAGAACACATATATATGTTTTATGGCTACACAGTTATCAACTTATTATTTTAACTAGAATGGCACTTAGATGGCATTCAGAAGAGTGCATATCTCATGCCAAAGCCCAGCAGTCGCCTTATTAACATTCACTAGATCCAGATTGGGATCTGCACCAAATTGCACACATTGTTTAGTCACCTAAACATACCTGATTTCTTTCATCAAGATCCATAAATCATTTCCATGTTTGAAAATGCCCTTTCTCACAAACTTAAAAAAGAAAGTGACAAAATCCAACCCCTTGATCTGGATCAGCGCACAAATTTAACTGGTTTTTCCCTGACCTTTAGCGTAGCTTTCCAACAAGTTTCATGGAAATCAGTTTGGTAGTTTTTGCAGAAGACTGGCATTCAGTCGAGCACTTACCTCCATCAATTTATATTAAATGATCCATACATCAAAAATCCACCACCATTATAATAAAGCATTAAGTAGGAGGTAAACAGAACCAGTCGTCCAAGTGATATCACAAACCTTGTTTTCTGTGGCATGTTTCTCCTTCTCCACTTTAGCCAGGGTCATTTCTAGGTCATCAATATCTTTTTTAAGCTCAGAGCATTCGTCCTCCAGCTTCCGCTTCTTAGCGGTCAACTCAGCATTTATTTCCTCCTCATCGTCCAGTCTCTCGGTCACCTCTTTGAGTTTGGACTCAAGCTGGATTTTGCTTTTGATCAAGCCTTCACATCTCTCCTCTGCATCGCAGAGATTTTCGGAGTCCTAAGAAAAACACAACAACACTTATGTACTGTCATTTGGAGACTGATTTGCCTGAGATCAGTTCATTTCATTTGCTGGGATACTCACAGCCTGTACTTGCAGGAGGAAGTTATTTTTCTCCTGCAGCAGAGAAACCATTTTCTCTTCAATCTCCTTTCTTTTGGACTCTGACTTTGACAGATCCTCCTTGCACTTGACGAAGTCCTCTTTCATGGTCACCATCTCCTTTTCAGTCTCTGCACTCTTTAGAAGTGGCTTTATTTTAAAAAAGAGCTTCATCCATGGCCAGTGTTTCACGTTCATGAATGAGCGCAAATTGTATTGCAGAATCCAGACGCAATCTCTGTCACATATACAGCAACAACGGTATTAGTGGTATATTAATGTCCTTGACAAATACAGGGTATTTTTGGTGATAATATTACCTTTTTGCAATCAGATTGTTGTATTCTTTTCTCATCAGACCACCACGACACAGTGCTTGAGTCTGTGTCACCAGAGAAGCTAGTTTCTCATCTCGCAGCTCCTCCAGAGTGCCAAGCAAACCAGCTTTGAAGAAGACCTACAACAACATGGTTCTGTAATGCTGCATTCAGTTCATTAAAATAAATAATTTTGCTTCGCGTTAAGAGTATTCTCAGTGGTTCAAAGGATTTTATAACTTCCCCCAATGAGGGTAATGAACACATACCTTTGTAGAACCAAATCGGTACTGCGTGTGGTCAAGGTCAATTGAACCAAGAAGTTTCTCAGATGCCTTCTTTCCATCTATGAATTGTCCCTCTGGGATGGCACTCGCATTTAGGATTCTATACCTGTTCAGACACATCATCACAATCTGGAATGGTGTAGAGGAAAGTGCGAGTATTAGTTAGAAATATATAATTCTTTTATCTTTCTTTACCTCTGCTTGAAGTCTGCATAAAGGATCCTGCTGGGAAATCCCTTCCTGCAAATCCTGATACCCTCCAAAACACCGTTACAGCGTAGTTGGTGGATGACCAAGTGATTGTCCATGATACCTGAAGACATATCAACATGAATTGACTGGAAATGAACTCCAGAAGCATAAGTGAATATCACACTTGAATTTGGAGATATAAAGTACTTGTTCTTAAACCTGTACCTGGTGTTTTAACCTCATTTGGAATCAGGCAGCGCACAAAGTGAGGGTGAGTGCTCCTCAGGTTTGTCATGAGTTTTCCCAGATTTTCCTGCAAATGCATAATTACCATTGCACCTTAATTTGAGGATATCAGACATTTAGAATGGTCCTTCCTATCAAGTTTCTTTATTCTTTGTTTCTCCTTACTTAGTTGCCCCATATATTCAACAATCCAACCAACCATTAATATTATACAAATGGAATTTACTGTAGATGAAAACTACATGAAGGCACCACCTTGGATGATCATTTTGGGCCAAAAAATCATATCAACATATATTTATTGCAATTTGTACCCTGAAAACAGCAGACACTGTTTGAAAGGAGCCACCCTTCTTCTTTCCAGCTTTCTTTGCTTTTCCACCTCCAGCATCACCACCTGATTCTACAAAGTAAACAGAAAAATTAGTCATCCTTTACAAATGAAGCCTGGCCCATGGTGGGGCTCGCTTGACAAAATTCAAAGCTATCCTTCGACTATCTCAAGGATTTTAGCTTCTGTCACTGATACTAATAATTCAAACATTAACCTTCAGCACCAGAAAAGGAGGCATACAAGAAGGACAGAAGCTTCATTGACGACTTCTGGTAAAGCTGCACCACAGACTCGTTCAGCGGGTCTTTGTTCTTCTCCAGCCACCCGGTGACGTTGTAGTCCACGGTGCCGGCGTAGTGCAACAAAGAGAAGTGAGCCTCGGGCTTCCCTTTGACAACCTTTGGCTTTTGGAAAGCATTCGTCTTTCCGAGATGCTGGTCATAGAGTTTATTCTTAAAGGAAGTGTCTGAGGCCTTGGGGAACATACACTCCTCTTCAAGGATGGAAAAGATGCCCATCGGCTGTTGAATAGATCACAGGTACATGTGAGATGTTGTGTTTGAAAGTAAGTCAAATATTAAATTGGGCGTGAGATTAATCCTACCTTTTCAATGAGCTCGATGCAGGCTGCCAGGTCCATACCGAAGTCAATGAACTCCCAATCAATCCCTTCCTTTTTGTATTCTTCTTGCTCAAGTACAAACATGTGGTGGTTGAAAAACTGTTGCAGCTTCTCGTTGGTGAAATTAATGCAGAGTTGCTCCATGCTGTTGTACTGAGACAACAATTACTATTAACTTATGACACATCCACAAAAACTTGATAACCATCGACGTCAACTGACTCTACTGAACTTAAGACTCCAAACTCACATCAAATATTTCAAATCCAGCGATGTCCAACACTCCAATGTAGAACTGCCTGGGCTGCTTTGTGTCCAGCATCTCATTGATTCGTATGACCATCCATAAGAACATCTTCTCATACACAGACTTTGCCAGAGCACCAACTGCATTGGTGACCTGATCAGGAGGTGTTGAAGATACACAAACATAGATCTATATGCAAACAGGCTTAATAAAACATACAATACGCTTACAGAGCAAAACAATCTCCTCGTCTGATATTTGTCCAAGGTTTTTATGTTTTTGCCCCAACCAATCGTTGGCAGTATCTAAAGATGGACGACACGTCTCCACTTCCTCCCACTGACCATAAATGAAGCCAAAATATCAGTCTAACAGTCTGTTTTTATATCATCTCATATCAATAATTATAACCAAACCTTTCAGAAACATGAACACTTGGAATCATGAACATACGTGTGAGAAGAACTACCAAAACTGACAGAAACCATCTTCGAGAAAAATGTATTTGATGTGTATTTTGACTTTTTACTTTGGTCCATGTCCCATCTGCTAACATGGAGGATGGAGGGTTTATAACATATACTGCAGCCAGCCACCAGGGGCTGATCGAGATGTTTTGGCTTCACTTTTTGGGAACTGTCATGGCGTCACATTTTTTTGTACAGTCTATAGAACCAATCCATCCAACAACCCAATACTCAAAATTGGTAGTTGTAAGTAATTGTAAAGATATTTGAGCGTTCATGAGGTTTTGACTCTAAGTCGATTAGAACAGCCTCATCACATACAAGAACAAACAAAACAAAAACAACAGGTTTGGTGCGGGGGGGGGGGAATACCTTGCCACTTAGCATCACAGTGATATCTGTTTTCAATGTTTTCGTTATTTCCTATGTAGGGATAATTCATAATAACTCTTTGTGTACCTGGGGTACTGTCTGGCCTTTGGTGACATATTCATTCCCCACTTTCACTCTCGGGTAGCAAAGGCCTTTCAGTAAGTCAGCAGAGTTCAGGCACATGAGGAAAGCGACTTTGTCTGCAACTGAGAGACAAAAAACGAACAATTTTATTTATTCGGTCTGCATCTCTTTACCTGTGACAAAACAACGCAAGGGTAAAGTCTCACCCTCGGTGCCATCGGGCTCCGCCTGCTCCTCCCGCTGCTTCTGCTTGAACTTCATGTTCCCAAAATGTATCACAGACCCAGTGAGCTTGTAGATGGAGAGTTTCTCCTCACTGGTGAAGCCCAAGATATCAGTGGCGGTCTGCTCAATCAAAATAACAGCATTGATTTAAGCCAATAAAATGCATCTAAATGCCGTTAAGTCAAATCTAATGACAGAAGAACGCTCACGTCTGTGGCCAAAAGCTCCTCTTTGTCGTCAATGCTGGCCACGCTGATCTGCCCCTGACTTATCATGGGGAAGTCGTATGGGTTTGTTGTTATGAGAAGCATTTCTGTGAGAGACAAACAGATACAATTACATGCAAACAGTAAAAAGAACTAACTTATAAGACAAGATATAATGGATTCACTGTACCTATGAGCTCTGGTTTGTGTCCAGTCATTATCTGATAGAAAATGTGGTAGCTCCTCTCCTCAGACAACTGGAATGACACTCTTGACTTTTCCAATAGGTCTAAATGAAATTCCAAATCAAATAACAATAAATGAACAATTGTAAGTTTACATATAGTGAGTATTATTCATCTGGAAAGACACACTTACAGGTTTCAATATCAGCGGAAGCCAGTTTCCCTGTTGTTCCAAAGTGAATTCTGATGAATTTACCCTATGACATATAAAAATCTGGAAAATTACACATTAAAACAAACAGTATATAATATAATATCCTTTACTTTTATTAGAGGTCATACTTACAAATCTTGAGGAATTGTCATTCCTCACAGTCTTGGCATTCCCAAAAGCCTCCAGCAAAGGGTTCGCCGAAATGATTTGATCTTCCAGTGTCCCCTGGAAAACACAGACAGATTAATCAGAGTAACATGTTTTATTTATATTTAATCTTGTTATGAGTTGGATTTGTGTTGTTTGTTCCACCTGAATTTTTCCAGATGAGTGCTCTTTCTTGTCACCA
The DNA here is from genome assembly GCF_009819705.1 of Hippoglossus hippoglossus. Classification (NCBI taxonomy): domain Eukaryota; kingdom Metazoa; phylum Chordata; class Actinopteri; order Pleuronectiformes; family Pleuronectidae; genus Hippoglossus; species Hippoglossus hippoglossus. The sequence goes on along the minus strand of NC_047158.1, from coordinate 5,521,996 downwards.
CCTCCAGCCACTGCGATTGTCGCAAAGTACTGGATGACACGTTTGGTGTTGACAGTCTTTCCTGCACCAGATTCTCCACTGCGAACAAATAGTAAAAGGGGTCTGAAGTCATTTTCAAAAACATACTTACTCGTTTAAATGATTAACTTAGAGGGAAATCTTTAACGTAAATGTAACAGACTCACGTAATCAGGACAGACTGGTTCTCACGATCTGTCAGTGATGAAGAAATATGAACTTATATTAATAATATATATTTTTATAGGGCTTTACAACACCTCCACCTTCCTTTTGTATTCATGAAATTATAATTTTTGGGAAATCTTTTAATGGTAAATCTATGTTTTTAGGTGTTTTTGATTTTGTAACTTTTGTAAAATAGCACCCACTGTGGTCTAAAGCGGAAATTACAATAATTTGTATCCAATTTTACTGGTTTCTATTTATTGTACTTTTAAAAAATTACTTTTATTGTAATTGTATGTTTAAAATTATCTGTCTTTGTCAGCATTTATAATTGTTTGTTTGTCTTCTACTTGTCTGTCTTTGGAGGTCAGAAACTTTATCTATAGATCTGACAAACCTGATCAAAACATTTGTCCTGTTTTAAACAACAATCAGAGGATTTCAATGCTTTGTAATTTTGTTAAATGCTCAGTGAATGCATTTTTATTTCTTACCTGTTAGCATATTTTGATATGCATTATCAGAGACAGAGAAAATATGGGGTGGTGCCTCCATGCGCTTTTTGCCTCTGTAGGCCGCCACGACCCTGGGTTCGTACACAGGAAGCCCCTTGTATGGGTTCACAGTGACGCAGAAGAGCCCGGAGTAGGTCTGCAGAGGAGAATTTACAGTATATGATGATGTGAGGGAGAGAGAATCACTTAGACACATCGAGAGATCCCTGTCATTACTCACATAAATCATCCATGCTGCGTAACGTTCTTTGAGGTTGTACAGCACCGAGGCCTCGTTGAGGTGGGTCATCATGACCATGTCCTCGATCTTGTCATACTTTGGGGGATTCATGGGATAACAATCTTCCTCCTTGACTGTTACAATCTAAGAAATAAAATGAGAACAGCAACATGAAAATTGAAGCCGCATATGAACAAACAGAGTGTAACATTTTAAAAAGGGACATTTAAATAGATTAAATGTAAGATTTAAATGTAATATTCAATTCAATCTGATGAGGAACTAAAAAAATGGAGCTCACGTTGCAAGTTTAAAAAGTACATAGAAAAACGTTGATGAATACAAAACTGAGATGTAATTATTTTCATTCATATGAAATGCTTGAAAAAATTTAAAATATTGTCTTTTATATGCATTTGTTTTGCCTCGGTTTTTAAACTGACTAACCTAAGCTCCAGACCTTATATGGTTACCAACTAAATTTTCCGTGCATGAAAGGGATAGGACTGAGTATCAGGGCCACTTATCAGGAAAAAAATATGAGATTTCGAAAGTTGTAACCTTATTTTAGGCCACCTGTCATTTTACAGAGGGAATATCAGAAGACCAGTCTGAAACCTGTGTTAAAATGAGGAATGTAGAGCATCTTCTTAAGTTATACTTTAGTATAAGTTTCACAAATAACAAAATACTTCCTCTTTTGTCACATTATCATAAGTATCAGGACTGAAACTGAATCTATTCTAGAGAAACTAATTTACAGACTTTGAGGAAATAGTCTCTTAAGTGGAGGAGGAAATGTTTGATATTGCTCGACTGTGACGTTATTGGGTAAGATTCAAAGTGGTTTCGTAGTTTCTCGAGAAACAATAAGATTGTTTCAAGATTTTGGATCCAGAATTGGAGCTCCGGTGAGCACAGGTTCTCCTATTATTCTTGAAAGTTGTTTTATCTTCTTCAGTATAGCCCTAATACTGTGTTATAGTATGGCATAGTAAACTCTCCCTTCAACACATTTTTGGTCCACATATATTTATATAGATACAGATAGATTTGTTTTGCTCAATTTATTTATTATGTATTTACTATTTTTATTATTACATTTATTTTATATATTTGTTATTTTATGTTATCTATTACTTTATTGTTATGTACCAGATTTCTTGAGAGATTGAATGTGGACCCAATGAATGAAAATGAAAAAATGGAGGATTTATTATTTTCACTGTTTCGAGTGTAAATATATTTTAAAAGTTATTATCAGTAATTGTAAATATATAAATATATTTACCTCATCAGCCTCAGTCTTCACGGTGACATTTCCCCCTTCTTTGCTCTGTATGACTCCTTTGATATACAGCTCCTTGGCATCGGCCACAAAGCAGGCTGTTCTGGCATCGAACGGACGGTTCTGAGCCTCCACTCTCTCCTTTTCCGGTTTACGAAGAAAGATGGACGCCGGCCCGTACTGGGCCATCTCGGCATCACTGCTCATGTTGGTACCTGAAGACAAAAATAGCAAGAAAACTAAGACACACTTTAGTCCAATCACTTCAAATTGAAATTGAAATTGATTCTAACTTACCAGGTCTGCACAACCCAGATGGATTGAATCAAAAGGCACACACACAAAAAAATGATGAACAGTTCTCGGCCTCCTCCAATGATGGATGTCTGTGTCAGAAGTGCAGATGATAGATCTCACCAGTGGTCAGCGACAGGGAGACTAAGTGAAGACCAGCGGGAGGCTGAGGCTCCTTTTATCAAGACGAATGAGCTGCTGGAGAAAACCGGACATTCCAAACTTGGCAATGTCAAGCTATTTAAATGTCAATCAAGTCGCATTATCAATCCCCGCTCAACACTGAAAAAGACCACGGATCCTTTAGTGGTAATAAGAACGTGTCAACAGTGACAGGTGATGATCCTCCAGCACTATTTTTACATATACCTTCTGTACTGTCAAGAACTGTCATTAGCTACTTTTGTTTATGTTGTGTCTGCTGCTGTTCAGCCGGACGACACTTCATGTTTAATGTATGATGAAACGTCTAATCAACATATTAAGCGTTGTGTTGATTTTGCAACAGAGTGTTGTTAAAGTGTATTTTAGGGGTATAGACCATACGCAACTCAGTGTTTTCATAATGTATCATGACCTTCATGTTTATCCTGGACTTGAACACCACCTGCCTGTTCACCTCCAAGGCTCCTTTGCTCGGATTAACTGGTTTAAACTCAGGACAAATGTTGGCACAATGTCAAACTGATGTTTGGAACGTGTCATGAGAAAATGAAAAACTTTCTGCTTCTGCAAATTCACAAACCATATAATTTCTTACAGGAAATGGTCTTTAAGTTTTTATTTTTGCAACACACAAACAGCCATCCAGTCGGTAAAATTACAATTAACAATAAACAATTTAAATCTCAAACTCTAACAATCAATGCATGTTTGCAGGGATGACATTATTGTAAAGTTGTCATTAACAACAACTTTTACAACCAGACACATACATTACTACCCAGGCTCTATGACATTCGCAGGAGGAACAAACCAAATCATGTCCACTCGGAGTAACAATGAGTTGTTGTCATGTTGTTTATACCAAACTATTTCTGCTATAATTTCATATGAATACACCGTCCTGTAACATACATGTAATAAATGTAGAAAAAACACAAAATTACCAACAGAATATATTTTCTAACAGAAAAACTGAAATACATAATACAGAAAACACAAATGTACTCATGTACTCACACCATTTTTGGCCAGAAAGAGACGTGATGGTTGAAGCACAGTGGCTGTGGTCAACTTCAAAGCAAAACATATTTTAAAAGCTATACTCATGGAGACTACTCAGAGATATGGTGGTGTATTGACAGCACAACAAGACACATCAAAAAGACTAGTAATGTAAGAGAGCAGAAATGGACCGAGAATCAAGCCCTGTGGCACACCTACAATTAAACAGGCAGGTGAAGAAACAATAATGCATAGAAACACTAACGTTGACATTAGAGAGAAGATTTTAACAATATTACTGGACGTAGACCAAATTGAATAAATAAAGTATTTGTGTTAATTTACTTTATCTCTGCTGGTTTTGAACTGAAATGGTTTTGTTATTCAACAATGATTCTTTAGGATTTTTTACAAGTTAATACATAACAGCGTCCTGTCTGCTCTATGCTTAAGGCAGGGTCAAACATCAAAGCCATAGGAAACACATGATGACCACTTTTAGAATACGAGCGAGAGCGCCTGTAACCTGAGCTCTTATCATATTAGCCGGAGCAATGGGCAGAAGCAAGTGTGAACAGCAGCTTGTCATCTTGAAAATTCATCACAGCATCTCCTCATTTCCAGCAGTGAGGCAGAGTGTGTGTTTATAAGTTTTTTCACAAGCAGATTTTACATTAAATAAATGCTTATAATCAGATGATAGGAAATGGCCTCATATGTGCTGATCATATTCTTTTTACCAATCGGTGCAAATCAAATGTTCGTTTCATGTCGATTTGAGAAACTATATATGCTGTTTTCCACGATTACATTTTTTTCTTAGTTATTACTTGTTTATTTTATAATTTTTTGCCATTACTTCGAGTTGAATTGAGTTTAAATGAAGTTGTATTATTTTGATGTCTTTGATTTTCAATGTTATTGTGACATCACAAACTGTGACATCATTGTTTCCCAAACGGTCCGCTTTACATGTACACATGGATACACTGGAAAATCTGCACTTTGGAGGGCATTTATAGAAATGTCCGTTTAAGTGACATAAAGTGTTATTTGCATGTGGACATCCATTATATTCATTTGTCCTCTCTGTGAAGCCCTTTATAATGGCTGTTATGAAAGGTGCTATATAAATAAAGTTATTATTATTATTATGAACAAATGAATGAGTGAACGTTGTTGTCCCAGCGTGTTAGACAACAACTTGTCAGCTCCTTGAGTTCTCTTCCTCCTCTTTGTTCTGACCTCCTTTCTCGGGGGTTACCTTCAGCACTCGTATGTAATCCTCTCCCGCTGAAAGTCACATGTTCACCGCGGTAACTCTAACCCTGCTTCACAGGGATTTCTACAAATGTCATCAACATACCAGCTGCTGCTGATAACTGCCCCGCTGACAGGGGGTTAAAGGCGGATTTTCACGATGTCCATTTTAACCTGCAGGCGGCTCTTTTACTGTTTTAGTCCTGCTGTGTTTTTTAAGGATTTTATCTCATGTCTTGGTTTTCAGCTGCAGATGTGAATTGAGGCTAATGTAGTTTTTACATTTGAATAATTGGTGAGTGGCTGCAGTGTTAATGAGCAGATTCTCATCTTCAGTTGAGTGTGTTAGACACTTGTTTAATAGCTTAATGCATTCATCTTCATTTTACGTTCTGTGCAACCTTATATATATATACACATACATAGTTTAGTGGGATTTTGGTGTGTTGGTTTTTGTGTTAATTGTTTTTGTCTGTTCTCTCATAAAGTTAGGTTTCAGTTAAATGTTCCTGTAAAAGTTGAGATCTAATAGGAGTTAAGAAAAACCAAAACATTTCTAGAAAAGAAGTCTAAACATTTTTCTTCTCCCCTTTACCAGCCATGTCACGGTGCTTGACACGCAACTTGTTCAGCTGAGATTCGGCAGTGTCAGCTCGCTCCTCGGCCTCCCCCAGGTCGTGTTGCACCTTCCGAAATTTGGCCAAGTGGACGCTGGTTTGTTCCTCCTGTGTCACAGAAAACAGAAATCTTGTTTGAAGGTGCGCGTCATGCCAACACTTCACACAGTATCCATGTGTGTTTACTCACCCCCTCCTCACACTGCCTCTTATAAACTTTCACTTTCAGCTGCAGATTGTTGACCAAATCCTGGAGTCTTGTCACGTTCTTCTTTTCCTCTTCACCCTAAGTAAAACGTTTAAGTCACATCACATTTTGCATTATTGGTTTTCACCTTCAAACTGTCAAATCAGAACTTATGACTCACTCAGTTTCACAATGGGATAAAAAGCTTACCTGATAAGTGAGCTCTTTGATTTTTCTCTCATATTTCCGCAAACCTTTCGTGGCCTCGTTGCTGCGTTTCTGTTCTGCCTCCAGCTCATTTTCCAGCTCACGGACCTTAAAGATAGTTAGAATGAATCACTTTTCATTCCTTTTTTCTATTGAATGATTTTTGTCCTTCATGGATTCATACCGACCCTGTTTTCAAGTTTCTGGAGCTCCTTCTTCCCTCCCTTCAGAGCCAACTGCTCGGCTTCATCCAGCCGCTGCTGCAGGTCTTTCACTGTCACCTCCAGGTTCCTCTTCATCCTCTCCAGATGAGCGCTGGTGTCCTGCTCTTTCTTCAGCTCCTCCGTCATCATAGCAGCCTGCGTGCAAAACAGGAACTCACTGTGAAATTGAATCTACACAACCTCAAGGTCCAGTGGTTACTCATTTAAATGGCGATAAACAGGATCGTGGGGGAGACTCACGTCCGTGATGGCTTTGTTGGCCTTCTCATCTGCATTCCTCGCCTCCTGGACAGTGTCCTCCATCTCTGACTGCAGCTGAGCTAAATCAGACTCCATCTTCTTTTTAGCATTTAGGAGGCTGGTGGTCTGATCAATTCAATATATGACATGTTCATTTTAATTTGAAGTAGTTAAGTACAAAAGGTCTAATATTGATGTAAAGTACAAATTTCATAAACCATATTTTATTATACTGAAAGATCACAATTAGATTTACATGCATATTAGTTTCTCACTAATGCTTTTACAACTGTAAACGTCTTATCCTCGTTTCAAAAATCTAAAGAAGCTCTTCTGTTAATGGTGTTAATGAAACCTGATTTTCTACGAGCCAAATTCACAAGTGCATTCTCAACTGCAATTTTTTTAAATAATCTGCACCCTGGATTGTAAGAGAAAGTCGGGATGACAGGATGAGATCATGTCTATTGTTTTGATGGGCAGGTGTTGACTTGATGACACTGAACAACAGCTGCAGGTAAAAGTAAACGAAAACAAACACTGACTATTTACATGGTCAAAAACAGCCCAAAACAGCCACTGTCTGATATATGATATGTAAGTGATGTGTTTTTTAAACGACTTAGTTCATCCAACAGATCATCTATGTCATTAATAAACACAACAGTGTGTATTCTGCAGTGTATCTAAGTTTCTCCAGAAACTAAGAGGCATTTTCACACCTGTAAGTCTGAACCAAGCTTCATGTGTTTGTTTCATTATTTATATTTGATCTGGTTAGTTTTGGTTTCACATTGTAATTTATGGAGCAGGCTAAAGAATTTTGTATGACATACGTCCTGTTGTCATCACCTGCAGCGCCTTTGCTTAAAATTCATTGGTTCGTAGATGGATGTGCGTCTCATATCGCTGTGTTGTTAATTCAAATATTTTTGCTAAATAAAAAAGTACCTAGAAAATGTTTTCTTTCCTCCATTTTGTTGCCATGGTAATATCACTATAGGATAGTATTTGCTAATAGTAAACTACCAGCAAAATGAACGACGAAGTTCATTTTATTTAATTTTTTTACAGAAATAAGTACTTTCTGACTTATTTTTGACACTTTTTAAAAGTCTGTGATTGATTCTCCAGTAAGCAGGGGCCCTGTTGTCTGCTGTCCTGTCTTGAATAACAATGATTTATATACAGTATGCATCTCCTAACCTGTGAGTTCAGCAGCTGAATCCTCTCACTGGTGTCGATCAGTTCCTGCTCCGCCAGCTTGCGACATCTCTCAGATTGCTCCAGCGCCGCCCGGATCTCCTCGTTCTCTGCCATCACCAGATTGTTGCGTCGCTCTACAATCGCAAGTTGCTCCTTTAGGTCCTCCTGACAGTGGAGGGCTTCGTCCAGGTGGACCTGGGTGTCCTGAAATGACAGACAGGAAGAGTGTGAGGATTCAAAAGTCAAACATCAGCATAGTGTATAGTTTTTTCCCCCCCGGCACATTCACACACCTTCAGCTGAGTCTGCAGGTTCCTCAGTTGTTTGGTGGCCTCGGCCGCCTGTCGGTTGGCGTGACCCAGCTGGATCTCCATCTCATTCAGATCTGCCTCTATCTTCTTCTTCACGCGGATGGCATCGTTCCTGCTGCGCGTCTCGGCGTCCAGCGTGCTCTGCAGAGTGTCCACGGTCCTCTGGTGATTCTTCTTGAGCTGGTCGATTTCTTCCTCCTTCTCCGCCACCTTTCTGGCCACTTCTGACTTGATCTGGTTCAGCTCCAGTTGAAGATGAAGGATTTTTGCCTCTTCGTGCTCTAAGGAAGACTACATGGAGAGACATAAACACTTTAGTCTGCGGTTATTGTTTTGATATTGGAGGTTTATTGTCTCATGTGGACATTGTACAAACCTCAACTTCCTCCAGAGCTGCTTGGGTGTCTCTCTTCTCCTGTTCAGCTTGTTTTGCCACTTTCTCCAGCTCATGGACAGTTTTCGCAGATTGTCCAACTTGCTCTATCATATCTGTTATCTCCTCTAAAAATGTAAAGAACAACATATTAGTTGTGAAAAGAACACAGTCACCAGCTTCTCAAAAACCAAACAAATGATTAGTTTTCTTACGCTGAAGGTTTTTATTCTCTCTTTTAATGGTTTCCAGGTGATCCAGAGCTTCGTCATATGAGTTTTTCAGCTTGAAGAGTTCTGTGCTCAGAACTCTTGACTCTCTCTGGGAAACTTCCAGATCTGACTGACTCTCCTCATATTTCTGTTTCCATTCAGCCAGAACCTAATGAAAGAAGGGAAAAAAACGTGAAATCAGTGAAGCTTAAACACGATGCAAATTAGGACATATTTCTGGGGAGAGAGAAAAGGAAAAAAAAAAGACACACCTTGTCAAAGCTCCTCTGTTTCTTGTCCAAAGTGATGTTGGCTGCGTTTGACCTTTCGATCTCGACCATGAGATCCTCGACCTCGGCCTGGAGGCGCAGCTTCGTTTTGTCCAGTGATGTGCATTTGACATTTGCTACCTCAGTCATCTCCTCAGACTCCTGCAGCCGCTGGGCCAACTTCTTCCTTTCAACCAAAGACAAATTAGGTTGAAGCATAAGAAACCAATTAGCACAGAGTTTAAAATATGTCACACAGCTCCTACTTTGCCTCCTCCAGCTCTTCTGTGCGTTGGATGGCGTCTGTCTCGTATTTGGTTCTCCACTGGGCCACGTCGCTGTTGGCCTTGGACAGGTAGCGCTGCAGCTCAGCTTTCGCCTCCTGTTCTTCCTCGTACTGCTCTCTCAGCAGCTCGCAGTCGTGACGGTAGGAATGCAGACTGTGAGCCAAGGCATTTTTTGCCTGATGAAAGCAAACAAATATAAATATACACAGTGTAAACAGCCTTAGTTAAGATGTTACAAATTTAGGGTTTGTTTACTGTTGACAAGATGCACAACTATGCAATCGATTATGCTGTTTTCCCTATAAAGTTTTTCGAAGAAGTGTTGGATTGCGCAAGACAAGGATGAGACAACTGCTTGTTCGTAAACATGGATGTAACAAATTAAACACAATTTAAAATATTCAAAGAAATCCAATTTTTCCAATTTTTCTGGATGTCACCTTGGCTTCTAAAATCCTGGTGGACATTTGTCACTACTTACTGATATAGACCAAACTATAAGTTCAACACAAAAAACGAATTAAGCCCACCTTAGGATTTAAATCATTGTTATGATTGAAATAACCTGCTTTATTGTTTGTTTCAGACCTTAATTTCTTCGTCCAAAAGTCTCTTTAACTCTTCGATTTGTTGACTCCCCACAGTTTTCACTCTGCTCAGCTGCAACAGAGTTGTCTCTTTCTCTTCCAGCAGATGTGTGAGATCACCTGATCAAGAATCAATAAAAAACAAACTGTTTTTTATCTTAAATCTTCTTCTGTATCTTTTCCTTGTGTTTCTATCATCAGATTTCTACCGTTTTCCGTTTGTAGACGAGCACTGAGCGTGGTGAAGTCACTCAGAGATCTCTGGGCTTCATCTGCTCTGGTCTTGTGTTCATTCATTTGGTCTTCAAAGCTCCTGCACAGTTTCTCCAGGTTAGCCTGAAATATGGAGCACAGGTTTCCAGAAGCTAAATGAAAACATAAACACATGTGCACAGTGCCGCCCTGCAGGAGGTCTTTTACCTTGTTTCTCAGAACGGTCTCCACGTTGCTCGCCATGTCATCGATCTCCATCTTCAGCTCACTTTTCTCCTTCTCCAGTTTCTGCTTGACTCTCTGCAGGTTGTCTATCTGGTCGCTGAGCTCGGCCACGCTGTCCGCCTGCTTCTTGCGCAAAGTTGCAGCGATGGACTCGTGCTGCAGGGTGGACTCCTCCAGGTCACGACGCAGTCTGTGAAACTCGGAGTCGCGCTTCTTGTTCAGCTCGGCCTGGGCGGCGGTGGCTCCTCCGGCCTCCTCCAGCCGCTCAATGATCTCCTCCAGCTCTCTGGACAGTTCCGACCTCTGCTTCTCCACTTTGGCCCGGGTCGAGCGCTCGGACTCAATTTCCTCTTCCAGTTCCTCAGTGCGAGCCTGCAGGGAAATTATATCAACATGTTCAAAAGAGGAGGTTTTTTTTTTCAGATGTTACAGAAACTCTGTTCAAATATGGCAGCACTGTTATAAATCATACCTGAAGCTCTTTAATCTTCTTTTGTAGCTGAGTGCTGAGGGCTTGCTCATCATCAATTTTGCACTGCAAGCTGCAGTTTTCAAAGTCTTTTCTGAAAAGAGTTTAATTTCCTGTATCAGTACAGATAACACTCCTCAGCCGCCTTTAGTTCCGCTTGTCAGGCTTTGTTTTCACACATATGCTGTCAACAGTGATAATGGAGGCAGATTTATCATTAAATTCACAGTAGCATAGGGATTTCAGCCGCAGGAGACAAAAGCAGATTTATTTATTTTACCTGAAAAGAAGTATGAATTATTATGAGTTAGTTCATTTCAATGTCAGCTGCTGAGTGTCCACACTTGTTCTTTACACTTGTAACAACAAGATAACTGACCAGAATTCACACAGTGGATGTGCTCAGTGTGAATGAGGCAGTTTCTTTTTTTTCTCACCTGTAACGCCTCCAGTTAAAGTGGTCAGACAACAATAAGGTGCTCGGCCTTGAAAATTACATTAGCTTTTTTCTATATGTGATCATACAACACATATTCTAGCCTTGTGTTGTTCTCCTGCTCATTTGAAAATGTTATTGTTGACCTTTAAAGCTTTACTACAGTGGCCATGAAGTGCAAATCACAGGAACAAATCACAAACCACCTTTAGTCAGCATTTCCATCCTATTAAAATCTATCATTATTAAAAATGTCAGCAGCATATTGTCGATAGTAGGTTTACCATGAGAAGTTACAGCCATTGTGTTTTAGCTGTTGTGTTGTGCACATCAGGGAAACTTCAGTGTACTTAAAAGCCCCATATTTTACACCTTTCTGGTGATTGGTGGTCAAGGCTATTTTGCTCTCGCAGTCCAAGCTCCTGAACTCTGACTATAACTTAACCTGCTGACACTAGATTCATTACATCTGTCACTGCTGTTCAGTTCTTTCTTAAAACATTCAACATTTAATTTATTGTTGTTTTTATCCTTGAAGCTGTAACTTTGTTAAGAAAGATTGATTTCATCCTACATGTTACACGCTCAAACTTTATGGAAAAGAACACAGTCCTTGAAACTCTTAAAACGCTGAATACTGATGTGTGGGGAATAGATCGACATGCACTATGTTTAAACATAGTGAAGATTGTTAAGCTCTGACTGGACAATTGCTGTTCAGGGGAGGGATTTAGTTAATGGGCACTTGCTAAAAAAAGCTTGTTTTAGTGTTTTTTACACTAAGAAGTCCAATAAATAAGCACAGTGAAAACAGAAAACCTCCTTCATTATCATTATTAATAAGTCAAATTTTCTTCCCTGTGCATTGAGTCTAATTGATTAACATCTGTAACTATATCCACTTTGTGTTTCATGCCCCTGAATTCACAAAAACACAAATACTTTTTCAGCCTCTCTTCCATCTCCTGTCGGTCGTTCTCCAGGTCCATGATGGTTTCCTGGGACAGCTTCAGATCTCCCTCCAGCTTTCTTTTGCATCTCTCCAATTCCGCACGCAGCTTCTTTTCCTGCTCCAGAGAGCCCTCCAGCTGCAAGAGACGCTCACGTCAACCAGGAAACCAAACCAGGGACGTGGTGCAAACTGCGGGTCAGTCACTGAAGGATGACTGTGTCCATTCAACACTCACATCATCGACCTGCTGCTCCAGCTTGATCTTTGTCTTCACCAGAGTGTTTGCTTTGTCCTCCTCAGCCTGGAGGTCGTCCAGCGTCTGCTGATGCACCTCCTGCAGAGCTTTCATCTCTTTTGATGATTTCAAGAGGTTTTCCTCCAGCGTGGTCAACTCCTCCACCAAATTCTTCACCTGCGGAAAGAATTGTTTTGTTTGAGTTAGTGTGTTAACTCACTCGACATCAACACTTTGAGTTAAAAAGACTTGACACGGCGCACCTTGTTTTCGGTGGCGTACTTCTCCTTCTCCACTTTGGCGATGGTGAGTTCCAGGTCGTCTATGTCTCTTTTGAGCTCCAAGCACTCGTCCTCCAGCTTCCTCTTCTTTGAAGTGATTTCGGCGTTGATCTCCTCCTCCTCCTCCATCCTCTCGGAGAACTCCTTCGCTTTGGCCTCCAGGTGGATCTTGCTCTTTATCAAGCCTTCACACCGCTCCTCAGCATCACACAGGTTGTCCCTCTCCTAAAGTGCAGGGACACAATGGCTCATCATTACAGTGCAGGACAGTGTCAATTCTTCAACTATTGACAATAGTTATTCATCTTTGGTTTTTTCCAAGCTTTCTCATCTTGATATTTGATTATTATTTCATTTTATTAGATCCATTGTTATGTATTTTTGCAACTGACATGTACAACATTTTGTTTGTTAAGTCTTTTCTTCATATTTTCTTTTATTTTGTATATATTGTATAAATCTGGGATTTATTTTAAATTGTTTTCCTTTTTATATTTATAAGTTTTTTTGTTTGGATGATTAACCACTTTAATTTCAATGTCAGTATATATTGTCAAATACATAGAGCCAGGGTTTTACAGTCCCACTGATACATTCACTTTACCAATCATGAGGCAGTCTCTGCTGTCATCATGACATTTCAGCCTTGTTTTATATCATCAATATCTACTTATTCTAACTCATAAATTGAAATGTACTGCAGTAAGCCACCAGGGGGCGATGGAGACGCTTTAGCTTCACTTTTAGGGAGCTGTCATGTCGTCCATATTTATATACCGTCTTTGATACAGTAATGCAGAAACACAAATTATTATACAAATAAGTTTAATTCATAAATTTGTTTCCTAATATGTTGTACTGTTAAAATCATCATTTATATTTTGGTTGAATCTGTTAATCTCTAACCTTATTAATGACGTTTAAGCTTCTGAATTCTTAAAAAGAGCTTTTTCCTGCTGATCTCTTAATCTGAGAGTAATAAATCGACACAAACAGGACGTTATGTTCTCCTCAGTAGTTTACATACGGCCTGGATTTGAAAGTAAAGGTCATTTTTCTCCTGGACGAGCATGACCATCTTCTCCTCCAGCTCCTTCCTCCTGGCCTCGGACTTTACGAGCTCCTCTTTGAGTCGTGCACACTCCTCTTTCATGATCTGCATCTCCTTCTCCGCCTCGGCACATCGAAGCAGCGGCTTTATCTTGAAGAAGAGTCTCATCCAAGGCCAGTTCTTCACATTCATGAATGAGCGGATGTTGTACTGGATGATGAAAATGGACTCTCTGTAGAGTTGAAACAGAAGAATAACTTTATGACCTTTCCCAAGTTGATTTCAGCCAATGCAGGATATTTTCACTGTCGACAATGTCACCGTATAATTTCTTACATTCAGAGAGGTGAGATCAGGAAAAGAAAGAAAAGATGTTTCTGTGGCTTAGTTAGATGTGGATAAAAATCTGAAAGGATTTCGAGATGGGTCTCCTTGAGAAACTTTACTGCAGAGAAAGACTTTGGAGTCTAATATCGGCCACATTTTAAAAGATAATGTGACGGGTACATAAAAAATTCAGATCTGGAAAAAAATATATCTGAATTGAGCACTTAGACTTGCAGTGTGAACCTATAGTCCAACATATGAATGAAAAAGAAGAAGCATATTTTCTTCTGCTATCAATCAAGTATACATTTTCCACATTCTCCAAATCCTCTGACATTTCTCCTGTAACCTTCCTAAATGTATTTGCCTACAATTTTTCTTATTACCCAGTTTATTTAATTTCTTTATAGTTAAAAAGAAAATTGTCAAAGACCTTTTCTTCATCATCTCCTTGAGCCGCAGCCTGGTGACGTAACCTCTGGACACGGCCTGGATCCGAGTCATCAGAACAGCCAGACGTTCGTCCCTCATCTCCTCCAGAAGACCCAGAAGGCCGGCTTTGAAAAACACCTGTGAAGATAGATTACATCTCAGTGCATCTGAACTTCCCTGGGGCAGAAAGACAATGGAGACTGTGCTCAGAAGCAAAATTCAGCCATTATTTGGGTTGAAAGTACTTTAGGGAAACTAAAAGGCTTCACTAAAGGTCAAACTGATACAATTCAGTTTATCAGCTGATAGAGGGATTTTAGGCTCATTGTAGTTATATAAGAATTCTTAGGAAAAAAAACATAGACTGTAAATAAGGATGTACGACACAACTCCACTTACTCCTACTGTACAGAAATGAAGCCAAAATACCCCGGATACGAACGCTGCCATCTTGCGCTGATGACATCATATGAAGCCAGAGTCTGTGCAGAAGTAATCGGCAGATTGAGACGACCAATCACGGCTCAGTCTCAGCTGTCAATCATGACATTTAAGTCTGATTTTATAGCATCAAATAACTCATTAAAAATCAAACTTCTCAGAAACATGAACACTTCATCAGTCTGATAAGAACTACCTAAAATGACAGAAATCATCTTTTACTCAGATTTTTTTAGTTTGGGCCACGTCCCATCTGCTAACATGGAGGAGGCGCAGTTTACATACTGCAACCAGTCACC
Source organism: Hippoglossus hippoglossus (assembly GCF_009819705.1). Classification (NCBI taxonomy): domain Eukaryota; kingdom Metazoa; phylum Chordata; class Actinopteri; order Pleuronectiformes; family Pleuronectidae; genus Hippoglossus; species Hippoglossus hippoglossus. The sequence goes on along the minus strand of NC_047158.1, from coordinate 5,506,985 downwards.
AGGGGGTAGTACAGGTGCTTTGGCTTCACTTTTGAGTAGCTGTCATGTCATCCATTTTTAATTTACAGTCTATAGAGAAAACTGGTGAAGAAGGTAGAAGAAAAATAGTTCACAAAAATACTATTGAGTTTCCTCAAAAGACAAACAAGTTTGTGAAAATTAAGTAGAAATATGTTTGCAAGTGTAACTGATAAGCTGCTGAAGTTTTATAGAGTGAGGGTGTTTTATACATGTATCTTCATCAGGTTAAAACATAAAAACTAAGGATTTCCCCGTGCAGCTGAAAACATTGGATCCATCTTGCAGAATAAACATGAATTGGATGAATATTTACAGATTACTGAGCGAATCTATAACGAATGGTAGCTCAAAGTCACGAAAGAACCAAATTAAAAACATTTGTTAGTCTTTCTAGGAAACTGTAAAATAAAGCATTGCCAAAGATAAAAAAATAAAAAACCTTTGTGTATCCAAATCTGTACTGGGCGTGGTCCACGTCAATGGAAGAGAGCAGTTTCTCTGACGCCTTCTTGCTGTCCATGAACTGACCCTCAGGGATGGCGCTGGCGTTCAGGATCCTGTATCTGTCACACAGTCAGATCGACAAGTTCAGCTTCACGCCTGAGAGCCATCTGCCGTTTGTTCTCTGCAGACACACAGTGAGTTGTGTTACCTCTGCCTGAAATCTCCATAGAGGATCCTGCTGGGGAATCCCTTCCTGCAGATGCGGATACCTTCCAGCACCCCGTTACACCGCAGCTGGTGCAGGACCAAGTGGTGATCCATCGACCCTGCATGAAGAAAGCATTTCCTCTCAGGGTAAATTCACACAGAGAAGTTTTAGTAAGATTTTCTTTTTCTTTTTTTCTTTTACCTGGTATCTTGGTCTCATTTGGGATGATGCATCTTACAAAGTGTGGGTGAGTCGACCTGAGGTTGGCCATCAGTTTGTTCAGATTTTCCTGCAGGAGATTAACAGGTCATGTTATTGTCATGGAACACTTGGACATTTTGGGGACCATGCTTATTCACTTTCTTGCCAAACGTTTTGCTAAAGATTGATCCTAATCTCTTGTCTGTATATTAATAGATGTATCGACGAGGCATTGATACTGCAGCTCCAGTAACTGGGATATTTTAGCTTCATTTTTGTACAGAGGAAGTAGAGACATGTTTTTCTTTTTCTAAGACAGTCCCTGGCCTGAAGGTAGCAATATTTGCCTAAATGCACATCTATAGTTAATTAATTCACAAATCACATTTAAATTGTTTCATTCATATAAAAAACTAAAAAGCGTAATACCCTCAGTTCTAAATAAAAATCCTGACTAGCTTGTTTGCGGCCTTTATGCTAAGTTTATTCCTTAGTAAATGTAGATTTATGCCCAAATAATATATTTATTACAATTTTCTTACATGATTACAATTGTTCCTGGCAAAGTAGGAACAAAACTCAGGACTGACTGTTTATAAAAATAAAAAAAACATGAACACAATATTTTGTTACAATTTTACCCTGAACAGAGCAGACATTGTCTGGAAAGAAGAACCCTTTTTCTTGAAACTTTTCTTAGTTCCATCGGCAGCAACTACAGAGACATAAGAGAAAGGCTTTAACTGATATCGTAAAGTTTAAATATCACTGTAAAACCTGATGTCTGTCATTAAATATGAACTGACCGTCAGCAGATGAATATGTGGCAAAAAGCTGTGAGAGCAGTTTGAGGGAAGCCTTTTGGTAAAGCTGCACCACGGTGTCATTGAGTGGGTCTTTGTTTTTCTCCAGCCAGCCGCTCATGTTGTAGTCTACAGTGCCGGCGTAGTGCATCAGTGAGAAATGGGCCTCTGCCTTTCCTTTGGAGGGCCTGGGCTTCTGCAGGATGCTGTTCTTCCCCAGGTGTTGGTCGTACAGCTTGTTCTTGAAGGAGCTGTCTGTCGCCTTTGGAAACATGCACTCCTCTTCAAGAATAGAGAAAATCCCCATCGGCTGCAGGACAGAGAGCTGTTTAGCATTGGGACATATGCACCTACTTAAAGGTTCAGTGTTTAGAATTTAGTGACATCTAGTGGTGAAGTTGCATGTTGCAGCTGAATACCCCTCACCTCCCCCTCCCCTTCCAAACATGAAAGAGAACCTGTGGTAGCCTTCAGTTGTCATAAAAACTCAAAAGATGTTTAGTTTGTCCAGTTTGGACGACTGTAAAAAACATGGCGGCCTCCGTAGAGAGGACCCGCTCCAGATGTAAATATACAGAATATATATATATAAAGGGCCCATTCTGGGATAAAGAAAACGACAAGTAGTACTATTTAAATGAAACACACTAGTGAAAACATCACTAGGATTATTTTATATTGTGATGTATTCTTATACACTGGACCTTTAATATAAATGTACCTCCGACAAGAAGGCGTTTGTTGGTTGGTTTGATTGTAAGAAAGACTAATTACCAGAAAACTTGGTAGAAGAATGGGGTATGGGTCAGAATCAGGAAGCAGAGTGGGATTTTTTTTTTCTTATTCTTGACCATTGAGAGATAGTTTGTTTTTCAAAAAATGTCCTTAATTTTTCAGAGAATAATTCATGGATAAAAAACTAATCTGACAAATAACAGACTGATATCTTTTAAATGTGTGTGACATTCTGTGCAGCTTGACTGACTTTCAGGGACCTTTTGGACCTTGCCGGACGCTCTACTGAGTGACAGTCTAGTTGTATTCATATTGAGGGGAATGCACCTTCTCAATGAGCTCAATACAGGCTGCCAGGTCCATGGCAAAGTCAATGAACTCCCACGCGATCCCTTCCTTTTTGTATTCCTCTTGTTCCAGCACAAACATGTGGTGGTTGAAAAACTGTTGCAGCTTCTCGTTGGTGAAGTTGATGCACAGCTGCTCCAGACTGTTCATCTGAATTAAACAACAGGACATCACTGAATAAATGAACAGATGATTTCAGAAAGATCAATGGAGGTGTGAATCCAGTGTACCTCGAATATCTCGAACCCTGCGATGTCCAGGACGCCAATGAAATGCTGTCTTGGTAGTTTGGTGTCCAGCTGCTGGTTGATCCTTGTGACCATCCACAGAAAGAGTTTCTCATACACGGCCTTAGACAGAGCTCCCATGGCATTGTTCACCTGTAATCCAAAATATTCTCTCTGATAATCTCTGAATTGATTTTTTTCAAATCAGACATGAGACAATGAGAACAGTTTACACGTTTTCAAACAAATAAAAAGAAAATACCTGCTGCGGAGTCTGCCCCTTGGTCACATACTCATTCCCGACCTTGACTCGAGGGTAACACAGCGCTTTCAGCAAATCAGCAGAGTTCAGACCCATGAGGTAGGCAACCTTATCTGCCACTATGGGACACATATCATATAGGGAGAGGTCACTGCAGGGCTTTAGAATAAAAACAATGATATAGAGAATGCAGCTATGTTAAATGTCTTAAAGGTTGCTGTAAGAGCTCAGTGCTGTCACCCTCAGTGCCATCGGGCTCAGCCTGCTCCTCTCGCTGCTTCTGCTTGAACTTCATGTTCCCGTTGTGCATCACGGCGCCGGTCAGTTTATAGATTCCTAACTTTTCCTCCATGTTAAAGCCCAAGATGTCAATGGCTCTCTGTGGAACAGACGCAGAGGTTGAACTATTGTCATTAGTACCGTGAGGCTAGAGGTTAGTGCTCACAATGCAAGTTAATGCTTTTTCACAGCTGAAAGTCTGAACCAAGCTTCATGTCTTTGTTACATTGTTTATATTTGATCTGGTTAGTTTTACATTATAATCTAGGGAGCAGACTAAAGTGACATGTTTGACATACATACGTCCTGTTGTCATCACCAATGTGCTGCCACTGTAATATCATTATGATGCTGCTACCATCGAAATGAAAACCCTAGTGGTTTAAACATTAAATCATCGGAGGTGAAGACTGAAAGCAATCCTCCAAGCTGCTTCCACATCTTCTTCTTCTTCATCTTCTATTGTTTAATGATGTCTCAACTTCCTGTAATTGGTCCGAAAGTCTGAATTATCCAAAAAAAGGAGGTGTTTTTACACGGTAAACTAACCAAACCAGTTTAATCTGGGCTGAGACCACCTCTTTTGATGGCCTGTGGAACCTTTCTGGATCAGACAAAACCGTAAAGTGCGAGGGTCCAGAGCAAACAAGGTAGGAGTGAAAGAGTCTTGAATCTTAAATCATTTTGTGCATTTCCTTCGTCTTCGTCCTTTCTTATGTTATAGCCTAACATTTAAATTAATTTTGTTCGTTTAAATATTTTTCCCAGATTGTTGTTTTTTGTGATTGTTTGAAGACCAAGAAGAATTTCAGTTTGAAAAATTCAATATGTCAAATGATTCCAAACAAATCATCAAACAAAATCTGCTTTTCAACTTTTCGTTCTGTTTAATTCTTCATACATTTTCATTAGATGATATAAATCACATCAGAATAATATTAATTTCCTGCTTTCAACCTAATATATAATACTTAATTCCCAGTCTTGATTCAACATATCTGTCCACAGTGTGATTCACATTGACTCACATCAGTGGCCATCAGCTCCTCAGGGTCATTGATGCTCTGCACAGTGATTTCACCCTGGCTGATGAATGGAAAGTCGTATGGATCGGTGGTTATCAGCAGCATGTCTGAAATCACACACAGACAGCATCACTATTTCTGTTCAAAGTCAGCAGCTGCAGTAACTGTATTAGTGCTGGATCAATTCCAGTTTTATCCTTCTAATAATCATCAACAAATTCTCAACAAGTTCTGAGTATATTCACCAATTAATTCAGGCTTCTTGTTTGACATGATCTGATAGAAGATGTGATAACTTCTCTCTGCCAGAAGCTGAAACGTCACCCTGGATTTTTCCAAAAGGTCTAAAGACAAATACAAACATCAAGTGATAAAATATTTTGCAGAATGTAGAATAGCAGCACTGCTGTATGCAGTGTCTGGAATGTGTGTGTAAATGACACTAAAAGAGGCAAACTTACAAGTTTCAATGTCGGCTGATGCCAGTTTCCCCTTTGTTCCAAAGTGGATGCGAATGAACTTTCCCTGGAAAAATTGAATTATTATTAAAGTCTGACATATGAATTATGGTTAGTCTTATGGCTACAATTAAAACATATGGAAGCCATGAACAGCCAAGAACATTGTTATCTCAAAGTCCAAAATCTGTATAGAAAGCTTGTTTTTTCCTGATGACAAATGAAAACAGGATTAAAAAATGAATAGTAAGAATAATAATGAGCGAAATGGCCACTTTGTGCTTCCGTACGAAACAAATTTATACTCACAAATCGTGAGGAGTTGTCATTTCTCACAGTCTTGGCATTCCCGAAAGCTTCCAGCAGAGGGTTCGCCTGGATGATTTGATCCTCCAGAGTCCCCTGAGAAAGAAATTCAAGAACAACTTTTAAAAAGTTAATTTGCAAAATAATACACTACTTCCCTTTGTTTCTGATTGTCTGTTATAAATTAGAAGATTCAAAATACAGAACCTTCATTTTGCCGGCAACTTGCTCCTTCTTGCTTGATTCTCCAAATGATGCAATTGTTGCAAAATACTGGATGACGCGTTTTGTGTTGACCGTCTTCCCGGCACCAGATTCTCCACTGAACAGAGAACAGGACTCAAAATGAATGATGGAAATCCAAGTCATGAAATATACATGTGAGAAAGCACATCAAGTCGAACTCACGTGATCAGGATGGACTGGTTCTCTCGATCTGAGGAGAGGAAAGACATTTGGTTGACATTGATTCAACCGTATTTAAGGATGTAACATTTCAATTAAACTTTTAATTATTTTACTGTTTTAGGCTGATGTCAAAAAATAAAGACAATACGTTCTTCATTTATTTTACTCCATAAAAAAAATCCAAATCAAATAATAACCAAAATATATTACAAAATATAAAATATATAAATATGTAATAGAATATTGCATATATATGATAGAATGTATTATATTTGTATATATGTTTTGTATATATATATAATGTATTATATAAATTTGTACCCGTCTTTCATTAAGAATCCTGATAGTTGTGCCTCGTTTGCTTCTGATGAAACTGATGAAATTAGTCTAAGTCACTTTTTGTTATTCAACCATTTTAGTTACAAAGAATACATACATAAATGCTCAAGCTCAGAAACAGACATCCCAAAGTTATTATTGTTTTATTTTGGCAGGACATAGTGTGTTCATGTAAGACTGATTTACTGATTCTAAGAAGGTAACTGAGAGCTGTGAGGATTTCAGGGCCTTTTAGTTTTGGATTCAAACAAAGTTCATCAATAGTACAAAATTACTCCTTTCTAACAATTATATCAATAAACCTTCAATAATTAAAATTTGTTCACAAAACAGAACCGGCTGAAGTCAGTCAGATACATTATGTCGTATAATGATGAGACTGACCTTTGAGCATGTACTGGTAAGCGTTGTCAGAGATGGAGAAAATGTGTGGCGGGGCCTCCTGGCGTTTCTTCCCATGGTAGCCGGCCACCACCTCGGGGTTGTAGACTGGGAGCCACTTGTAGGGGTTCACCGTCACACAGAAGAGTCCAGAATAAGTCTGTGAAGAAACAGGATGAGGAAAAAACACTGACAAATTTGCTTTAAAAATTATAGGATGTAAAGATGTGAAGATGTCTTTCATATACGAAAGACGCTTTGGTTTGTTTTTAAATGGTTTGAGAAAAAGAAGTCATGTTGATTGTTTGTTCTTACGTAGATCATCCAGGCAGCGTAGCGCTCCTTGAGGTTAAACAGCACGGCCGGCTCGTGGAGATGAGTCAGCAGGGCCAAGTCCTCGATCTTGTCAAATTTCGGAGGGTTCATGGGCCGAATGTCGTCCAGGTGCACTGTGACCACCTGCGTTGTGGATTCAAAGGTGCAGTGATGAGTAGAAATAGACAAAGATATGTTGTAATTCTTCTAAAATCACTCACCTTTCCATCTTGAATCTCCACAGTGACGTCAGAACCGTCCTGACTTTTGATTTTTCCCTTCACGTACTCCTTTTTCGGGTCAGGCACAAAGACGGCTGTCTTAGCGTCAAACGGCATGTTCTGAGCTGCGATCCTCTCGCGTTCTGGTTTTCTGAGGTACGCTGCCGCCACCCCAAATATTTGCATCTCAGCATCACTCATTTTGTCCGGCTGCGGCGAGGGAATGTAGTGAAAACTTAATAAACAGATAATTGGTCAGGGTACAAAAGAATTGGTCGCACTAAACTTACCTGAGTGGTGCAGACCAAAGAAGAAACCTTTGCGATGCTTGTATCCCACAAGGTTCAACAAGTGTTTCAGAGCCTTTGAATTAGCCTCCCTACTCTACCCACTCTAATTGTTCCGACAGTACACCACAGACATCCCTCACCCTAACGAGACGTTGACAGCTTTTTATAAGCGTCGGTCGGCCCTTTCTCGTCCCTGCTTCTCCTCCTATATTTGGAGATGGCTTCCACGCCACCTTGGAAAAGTCCAGTATGCCCATTTTGTATTTCAAACCTTCTATGTATAGATGTATTGTGTCACTTTTAAACGGTTTCAATTGTGATCCTTCAGACTGCCCATTAAAAAGCAATGAATGCTAAGGACGGCAGCTTAGGGGGGCTTACGGTCCCGACACGGCGGGCCTCATTTTCTGGGATCAGGGAAGATTACGACTGTTAGGCCATCGTTGAAATTCTGGCATTGGCTGTCTGGAGAGCCGAGCTGATAACACACGACTGTTTGGGTTTGTGTTGGGAGCAGCCGGAGGTTGACGGGCAATATTTAGCACATTCCAGATGGAGGTGGGCCTTTGTTAGCCCACTTTTATTCAAGAAATTTCATGTGGCATTCGTGATCAAATACATTATGTTTTTGATTTATATTCAATATCATTGTCCGTTTCATGTCCACGAGACAGACGTTTGATTTTAACATATCTTTCATATGGAGCCTTAGTTGCAGCTTTATGTGTTTGATGCCTTTTGTATTTGCTCGTAAATCTTTCTATGTGATGTTTACTGTTTGTTTTTCAAATGTGACATGCATTTGAATGTGCCTGGCTCTTTGGGTTTATCTGCATTTTGTTTCACCTTTTTTTCTTTCATTTGATCTTTTGATGTTTGATGTTTTTTAGATGGTTAGATCAAGACATAACATTACAGTAGCCCATCAACAGAAAGTCCATCAACGGAAAGTCAAAACATGTAAACTGATTTTAACACTTGCTGAAACAATAAAATAGAATAAAATAAATGCCCAATGTCCAATGAGGTAATACAATACTCATATCTCCCTTAATGCCCAACAATCCCCTTGAAACCACATTTAACCACATTTAAATTCACTAGATCCCTTTCTGTTGTTTTTGTTTTACCAATTGCAGACACTCATAAATCTCAGCCCCCTAAACATCACAACATACTGTGCATAACGACATTAATTAAATTTAGATTACTCCGGTGCAATAGGGTATTAAAATAAAACTCAAACTCAAATCCCAGAATAAATATTTTAGTTTTAGGTTTACCCTTTGTTACACTGTCTGGTTGTACAGCCTCAGGGTTTGTTGTTGCACTTTTGAAAGCAGCCTCAACTAACTGAAGAAATGTAAGAATCATTTACTTTATCGCACTAAAGATGACCTTATTTTCAACACACACATTTCTAGATGGAGCTCAGATCTTCACTTCTGCTATTCAGCGGAAACAATATGGTGTTCTACGGGCAAACAGAGCTGTATGAAATGAGCATTTCATCTGGCAGTGTATCACAGACAGACTAATTGCTGATTTAATAGCCTCTTAAAGTCACTTGAAGGTCTGGCAACAGCTGCGATTATAATTGGCTCTGGGTAGACAAGCATGGCCCGGGCAGGCCGACCAGCGCGGGGGACTAAAAGTTCGCCGACCCCTCTGTCACGTCGCGACACAGCAGCAAATGTGCATGCGGAGGCCAGAGGATGTGAATTGAGGGGTCACAGGACAAGAAAGAGAAGAGGCAGGGAGAAAATCCCCATCAGCTGGGTGTGCCGGGGAGAGACCAATGCATCACCCTGGTGGAAAATAGATCTGACGACGGGTGCATCTGTACGGGATTAGAGGGTCAACGGGAGAGACCAGGACCTGGTTCACAGCGACGCTACTGCAAACCACACACGACAAAAGTGTACAAAAAGACAGAGAACAACTGGTGGTGTGTTTTCTTCGACTCACAAAGATGATTGATCTCAAAACATCTGTCATCGGCAGCTTTTCTGGACACTCAGCACCCAGACACAGCTCCCTCACTGATCTGTCATTACTACGGCCAAACGACTCCGCGACTACGAAAGCAAACAGCATTTATATTGATTTATATCTCCATCAATCAGGTGGTAGAGTGATGGAAGATGGAGGCTGCTTTGAGTGATAAGGCACATGGTGTCTCGCTCGGAGGCTCCCAAACTGACTTAAAGGACTCAGAAATGACAAAGAAAACTATACTCTGATCTGATGAGAGAGAAAAGGAAAAACCCTTAGGGCAGAAATCCAAACACTGTCGGGTCAACACCAGGTTCTGCTCTTCACCTGGGTGATACCATTCTAACAGTGGTCAGAACCGAGGGAGGGATGAATGCAGTCAAATGCACACGACCCGAGAATGGAGCGACAGTTTATCTTTCAGCACAACTGTGAGCTTAAGTATACAAGTTAATAAAACTAATACATTTGTGGAGAGATGATGGTGGCAGCTGAATTGCTTCACATCAAGTTCAACAGAGCTTAAAGGGGAGGAAGAAGACAAACTGCCCACATCCAGGTCGGGGTTTCTGCAGGAGTAGACTTATCGAGACCATAATGAGTGAAATTTAAAACCTATTTCAAGAACAGCAGATATGAAGGAATATCAGATTATCAGAATGTCTTACACTTCCCCATGATTGAAGGTAAGGTGAAGTAGAGAATATCCCTGGAAACACAATGTTATCTCTCAAACTACAGACAGAGACAGTAGACATAGTCTTTCCTACAGATGAGTGTATGGAGATCAATTCTGAGCATTTGTAAACGACCATTTATCAGTTCCACGTTAGTCCTGTTTTTAGTTTTATAACAGTGACTTAATATCTGTCATTAAAAGCTATACATGCTGCCAAAACATTTAAAAAGCAGTGGTAAATGAACATTAATACAATCAAGTCCTACCTAAACATCTTTAAGACCTAGATTGGGATATTTTAACATATTTAAGACTTTAAGGCCTGAAATTCAGATGATTAGAATTTTAACTATTTAAGACTGCATGGAAACTCTGAAGGTGTGCCAAGCTTTTTGACTTGTGTTGCTGCATTAGGAGTGTGAATACTTTTGTAAATTCAGTGTCATTAGGAGTTCTTAAGAGTAGATTGATGCGCTAAAAAAAGCTACTTTATCAATTCAAAATTAAATCGGCCATCTGACACTCTTCAAATTGCTTTCAATATAACTGTTAACTATTTCCTATTGTTTTCCTTCAATTTCGAAATAACTCGTAAAGCACCTTGTAACTGTTTTGAAAGCTGCAATATAAATAAAATGTATTATCGTTATTAATGCCCGACCAAATCAAATGGCTTTTCATTTGGGAACTATGCAGGTGGTGAAATGGATGTTATTTGACCTTCTTATGATTACTAAGTCAAGAAGTATCTGAATTTAGAAGCTTTTTAATGTTTAAAATCTTTTAGTTGAGTTTTTTTATCCACCATAGTAACAATCACTAATAAAAGCCAGGAATTCAAAGATCTTTTCAGTCGGTTTTAGTGATATTCTGGGAAATTGAGGCTCAGGGGTGGCACCGAAGAGGATTTTAAAATAACTTATCAATCCAGAAATCAATTTGTTCCATTCTGAGCACTGCATGTGAAGTGGAAGGCCTGTCTCCTCCAGGAATGAGTGTGGTGTCTGGCTGCGGAGAGCCAAACAACTGCTGTGTTTGCTTTTCTAATCCCATTTCTAAAGGAGGAACACGACAGGTGTGCGGCCACAGACGATATTAATAAAGCAGCACTGGCTGGTGGTTGAGTTCAGGTCTGAATAAATGTTTTTATTCTGAATGTGAACTTCGTACCTCCTCCCTGTCTGTGACATATATGGAATTATATGTGCAAAGGGAGGGATGTCGAATGAGACTATCACTGGAAATCATTAGGATCTTTCAGCAAATGTGAGGCTTTTAATGACATAATCAATCTGCAGTGAAATTCTATCTGAAAGTAATTATTCATCATGGTGACCTCAGTCTTTACGAGCTTTATGGAGTCATATTTATGGGATAAGAATGTAGCATCTGTTAAAATGGAGAAAAAAAAAACTTTGTCAAGACTGATAGTGTTTGAGATCAATTATGATATAGATTTAAAAATGACAAGATAATGATAGCAAATATAGTAATTTGTGACCACATAATTATTGGATTCCTATGAATTCCTTAATGTCTATTATTTAAAAATCTAAACCAAGCTTCACGTCGTTGTGACATTGTTTAACGTCGATCTAGCTACTTTTGGTTTCCCATTGTAATTCAGGGAGCGCATTAAGAATTGATTATGACATACGTACGTTCTGTCCTTATCACATACGTGGGCAGCGTCTACTTATACATGACATTGATTGGTTTGTAGAAGTTGGGGGGGGCGTTTGACATCAGTGTGTTAGTTCAGCAGGTAGTAGTCTTTCCATTTGAATGGAGAAAATGAATGAACCGGTTCATTCTGTTGCCACTGCAATTATGGTTTTACTACCAGCATTACCAACTTCAGGTTCAGTGCTCCACACTTCTGCTTCTTATTCTTCTTCCAGGGTTTAATGCCGTCTCAACTATCATAACTATCCCCACAAAATGTTTTCACACTGCAAATGAACCAAACCCCAGACCAGTTTGATCTGGAACCAGACCACCTCTTCGAGTCAGACTAAATTTTGGTCCGTTGGTCGGGACCACGTTCTGAGGCACATTTCACACCTGTTATTTTGGTTTGGACTAAACTGAAAAGTCTGAAGGGCCGGACCACACAAGGTAGGTGTGAAGTGCCCCATGAGAAGTGTAAAAATAAACTTATCAGTGCTCTCTGCTGGACACTATTGCTAAATATCCTCAGTCTAGTTATGTTTTTCTGTCCTTATTCTTGTCCTTTCCGGTTCAACACATACACAGAACAATATATTAACAATAAACTAGAAAAGCCTGTTCTTTGAACTGTCCACTTATGATCGGATCACCTGATCCACATGTTGATGCCAGGTATGAACAGGGTCTAAAAACGGATGCAGGATTTAATTTACTCCTGATCATCTGGACTTAGTGAGAACAAACGTTTGTATTTAGTTCACATTCAAACTTAATTCCTGTAAAGAACAAATAAAACAAATCCCCAAAAATGTGTTGTATTTTGACTTATCACAAAAACAACTGTTTCATTTGTCTCCAGGTATTTCCTTCTTGTTGGCATCAGAAATCAGAGATATTAAGGAGCTAGAGCTCAAGTGTTCATATATTTTTTTTCAACCAGGAAGTGCAGTCTTTTGAATGAGCAGGAGTGTGAAGTGTATTATTGACAATAATGGAGAAGATTAGGACAGCAGCAGGCCTCAGGTCTGTCTTCATCCATTGCAAGGAATGTTTCTGCACACACATTAACTTAATATAATAGCGTATCCAAAATAAATAACGATGAATTAAGTTGACCAGATTACACAGAACCACCTGAGGCCAGTGTGTCAGTCTGTGATGGGCTTTAACAGGCTGCAGGTCACTTCTCCTTCTTGTACTTTCTCATGTTCGCCGCTATCGAGCTGGTGATCTCCACACTTCGCTTGTTCTGTCCATAATACTCCGCAAACTCTCCGTCTGGCCCCACGAGGTACATGATGATGGTGTGATCGACCTAAGGACAACAAGAGGTGGAATTCAGACAGATACTTATCTTAATGCACAAAATCCTGAATGCATTGTCCTACGTTATCCTTCCATTATGAAGACATGTGGTGAGAGTAACAGCAGAGACCGTTTGAACTCACTATGTAGTCGTTGTCCTCGTCCTTTGGTCCCTGACTGTAATACACTCTGTAAGATCTGGAAACCTGCTCAATCTCAGCTGTTGTCCCCGTCAGGCCAATCAGCTTCGGAGAAAACTCTGAAACGTACGATTACACGTAAAACAACAAGTTCTTTATTATTGAGGTGAACTGAGGAGTAATCTGTTGTTCTAAATCAGACAAGATAAAAAATTACATTTAAATATCCAGAAAACTCCAAAATAACTGAATAGTGGTGTTTTTGTGTACTCATCCTGTTGATTACAGCCCTAAAATGTATTATACATTTTAAGTTTTTGCGTTGAGTTAAAAATTATTACTTCATAGAAATATAGCACTTTATTTCCCAGGAAACTGTGATATCTTCCTAAAGTCCAACCATCTTTATCAAGCTTTATTTTTCATATGACATCACAGTGACCTTTGACCACTGAAATTTAATCAGTTAATTTTTGACTTCAAGAACCACTGGTAAAATTTGTATTACTAAGAATAGACTATTATAAAGATCAAATCTATGTGTGAGGGATTAGAAAAGGTCTGCCTGCTCCCAGTGCTAAAATTAAACATGAGAGGAAACACTGTATATATGATTAAGCTGCAGGGTTGCATGTTTGTTTTTTTACCTTTCACATACGCAGCCATGGCCTCTGCTGTGTCTCTCTCGGGATCAATGGTGATGAGGATAGGGGTCAGGTTTGGAAGAGACTTTATTTTATCTGTGGGAAGCCGAGCACAAACAGGACGTTTGGTCAATTAACTTCCTGCTGTGTCTAAACAGTCCGTGATGAAAGCTGCTTCTATTACCTATTTCATCCACAACTTCGATCATTTTCTCCAATTCATCCGGGCAGATGTCCGGGCAGTGAGTAAACCCAAAGTAGATGAGGACCCACTGGCCCAGGAAGTCCTCACTCTTGACAGGCTTTTTGTCGTGGTCAATGAGCGAGAAGGGACCGCCCAGTGCCGGTCTTCCTATCGACCTGTTCTTCTCTTTCTCCATCACTGCAGAGTTACACAATTAAATTTAAAAGAGTTACGACTTACAATCTCACTATTTAACACAACCAAAACATGATTCAGAGATGACACAAATTCACCATCTAGTATTGTATTTCAACTTGACCTTACGGAGTACAGAACATTTCACACTATAGCTGTTTTAAGACATGAACTCCAGAAAATGTCTGAAAAATTGGGTCCAGACATTTTCTTACATGTGAAGAATGTACCAGGAGATTGTCCAGGTCAGATGTGTTCACAACGACAACAAAAATGTCGGGAACATTTAGGTGAGGGCTGGGGCCTTGATAGCAGGTAGGTCATATTGTAAAAGTTCTGCTGTGGAAATCACAGACTGTTTGTTTACAGCACTTTGACAACAACATCAGCCATTATCGTCAAAATCTCATTAGCTGTGTCTCAATTCAGAAGCCACATCCTTCAGAGGAGCATCGGCCAAACCAAAATGACAGTCTGGTCTTTTTATTGCGTCACCAGCTTCTCCTGCTCTTACAGCCGTAGTCTAGCAAGAGAGCTATGGACGAGAAAGTTCTTTGGTTAATTAAAAAAACGCTGTTTACCGTTTTCCGGTTGAGTTGAAGCCGATAGTTACATTTAAAATTGCTGCCACCATTATCTCTATAAAAAACTGTTTGTTAATTAAGTAAGTCATGGGATAGGTTGGGCCGGAGAGGATGCATCCAATGGAGCCTCCTTTGCTCAGGGGTGGAAGGACACATTGTCGACCGCATTTGAAGGAGTCTTCGAATTGGGACAGTCCAATCGCGCCGCTGTGACACAATCAGTCTTCAAATGAAGCCGATGTATGGAATTGAGACACAGCTATTGTCTTGCCAAGTTGACCACCGACTTCTTCTATGTGTATCGCTCCTCTTTTTCATCCTGACATGTTTGTGTTCTTCCATTTTTGCGTTAAAAACGTCATCAACACAGTCACCCGCTCACCGTGAACCTTCTGGACATTTTCCTGCTGTGTTCTCACATGGGCTCACTCTGACAATAACAAGAACATTTACCAGGAGGCTGGCAGGAAAAGTTTCAGAAAATGTCCGGCGTAACTGACTTGGACGTTTGTGTTCTAATTTACAACTGGTCCGGAAAATTTCAGGAAAATGTCCAGACTTCAGTGCATGTCTGAAAGTAGTGTAAGATACTCACTTTCTTCCTTTTCCTTTTTGAAATATTTCATCCCTCCCAGCAGAGCGCCGCCGATAGCAAATGTTATTGCTAAAGATTTCCATGTCACAGGCTTTACAGAGACAAGACAAAGAGAAAAAACACGACAACTACTTGAGTCTATTTGTACTTAAATCCAAGCTTTTAAATCAAAATGTTATTTTTCTCCCAGACAGCCTGAAATGTTTAAATAATGAGCTCACAGATTCAATCATCTAAACAAACTTTGATGCCGGTTATATGAGAATCATGATCGGCTTATTTAACATGAGGGACTAAAGTATAAATATTATGACTGTGGTCAGAGAGAAAGATTAAGCAACTGTATAACTGCTATATATCAAAGTACTCAACTATGACTATGTGCTGATGAATACATTATTCAAACACTAACACATAAAGACACCAACGCCCCTTATAATTGCAGCGTTTAAATTTAAGAACGACTTTTCCAAACTAATTCACAATCAGACCTTTCTAAATAAACTCACTACTTGATAGTTAATTACACTAGAATAAATAAAGAGGTGTCAAAAATCTGTATGAATTTACAAGCTTTAACTAAACCTGAGTCACTTACTCCAGACGACTTGGGCACAGCCCCTGATGGGGGTGGAGGAGGCAGAGAGGAAAAAGCTCTTGTGCAGTGTGCATTCAGCCGCGGTGTCGTTCTGCAGGTGAGCCAGTGACTCACGTTCACCTGCTGATGAGGAAATACAAGAAAACAAAGAGCTGTGGTTAGAGGTTAGGCCATAAATCACAATATCAAAGCTTTTATATCTCCACAACAGCTTGACATAAGGCCAAACATTCACCAATTTAAGGTGATGTCGTTTCATGGAAAGACTGATGGGTAACTGGAGACCTCCACTGAATTATTTAGAATTTAAACTAGTGGCCGCTCGTACTTGTAAAAGGAAACTAACTGTAAAACTATATCAATGATTATAACAATATAATGATCATCAAAAGCAACATAACAGAGGTTCAATACTGTTGCATTGTGCCAGCAGTGTGGAGGTATAAAACTAAATGGATCTACCTCGGATGTATACAATGTGCTGATTGTCTAGTGTTTGGGGGGTTTTTCTGCTCATGAAGAAGAGTTTAAAACAAAAACCTTCACTCAAACTTCAAACTATAGTTTTTGGCCATATCGTCCAGCTCTGTGATAAATTGACCATTTTCTAAATGGAGTTTGGTGTGTTGTTATATCCATACTACTCTCAGTTGGTGTTGAGCTGTGCTAGGAGAACTGTTTTGTCATATTTCCAAACATTTCAACAGTCAGTTTAAAACAAGCTGTATGTGAAAGTAGACTTATATGATGAAAGGTTAAAGTGGTGCGTGAGCCCAGAAGCGTAGCTGCAGCCTCACTTGTACGTTAAATGAGCAGATTTGTGAATGGAGTTTGGTGTAGCAGGTGGTAACGGGAGCTAGCTGTGACCTACCGGGCAGCGCTGCTCTCTCCGCGGTGACAGCGAGGGTTCGAGTCCGCTTTCTCTTCGTGACACGCTGTGAGTGAGTCTGAAGGAACATGTCTGCAGGACTTTAGCGTTACTGTGAAACAACCTGTGGTATAACACACACTGCGCCATGTTTGAACCTTCACAGAGGCGCCGCTGACACAAGGAAGCGGCTACTGGTTTACACAACGTGACTAGTGAAGGGAAACACGGTCCATTCAACCGCTGTTCTCGGGTCAGTTATTCACACTTCTGATGGATGAATATGATCCATGAAAAACTCAGAGGGCTGATCTCGGACCAGTGTCTGAGTCTTCTTCTATGATCCCGTCAGCCGCTCCGCGCTCTGCTGCCCCCTAAAGGCTGAAATGTCAACTCATAAAGGAGTGAGTTACGGTTATTTTAATGAGATAGATAGATAGATAGATAGATAGATAGATAGATAGATAGATAGACAGACAGACAGACAGACAGACAGATAGATAGAAAGAAAAAAAGAAAAATATCTTTCAAATATTTATGTTCAAGGTCAACTTGATTCATTTTTTATTATTTCATTGTCCATTATTTACACAGTGCACTTCATTTGAAAGAGACATATCAGAGTAAACGTGAAAATCATTCATATCTATTGAGTCTGATCTTTATGAGATCAAAATTAAACATTAACTTGATCTGTAACACAGAGTTTGTAATATTGATGCAATACAGTTTGTAGGTAAACATTAGATGAAAAAATAAATTTGTTTGTCAGTAATGATACTAGAAAAACTTTTACTTTTATTTTTTGGCAGCATAATTGTTAATTTTCAGTCAAAACAATCTCATGAAATTAACATTTAATCAACGAAGACATCGGCAGGAAGTTGATGTTTAAATAGCAGTTTTACAATGTGACGGCCAGTTGGATCTCAGCTCTTTATTGACGTAGTAGTAAAACCAGGCCACGAAGGGGAAGACTGTGATGGCAACAGCAGTGGACACTCGGAGGATCCCGACTGGAGCCCTGACAGAGAACAGTGCAACAGCATCAATCTCTCAGACACGATAGAATTTATCGAAAGATTTGAAATAAATCCTCTGTTCCAATAACGTTACCTTCCAGAGTGACGGCACAGGAGAAGCCAAACAACCGTCAATGACAGACCAGAAAATTCTCTAAAGGAGATTTAAAAAATAATTATATAGCATGCAACTTGTATCAGTTCTGCTTTCAAACTGATATCTGTACTGCCATTCATATAATTCATTCATAGTGACTGTGCTGGGTTTGTAACCCTATTAAATGTTACAGTTTTAAGTGTTACACTGAGATGTCTCCACATAAAAACTAAATAACGACAGAAAAGTAGAATGACAAAAATAAAGTAAGAGCAATTGATTTGTATTCTAATATAATGTATGAACAGTGCATTAAGGAAACAGTATAAAATATATGATGAAGGTAAATTTGATCCTGTATAAGATATATACGTTTGCATTGGTGTAATGTATATGTGTGTATATTATCTGAGCATCAGTGGAACAAAGTCATACCTGCCCTCCTCCTGATGGAAGATGTGTGGGATCCTCTCTTTATAAAGCTTCCATCCTAACGTGGCAATAACAGCACTGGATATCATCACATGGAGATCTGCAACACGCCTCCAGGGCAAAGTCTCTGCGAAGAAAACAAACATTTAAAAACACAAATGCAATGGATTCTTCTCTGCAGGTATGTACAGACATTACACAGCCACTAGATGGCGCTTTAAGTACTGGAAAGCTGCACCCAATCAGAGTTCAACTGTTTGTGAAACGTGGAAAACAGAGAAACTGTCAGAAAGCGAGTGGATCAGTAAAGTAGCGTTTTCATTTTCATTCTCAGCAGATGATGCATCTTTTTAAGGACAGTAAATAAACACAAGTACAGATGTGAACTTGTCTCTGTACCTGTCAAATGGGGTTTGAAGCCAATCAATGCACAGAGAGCTGCAGGAACTCCATAACCCACCTGCAACACAAACTCTGTCAATGACCCCTCACATGGAACAGATCACAACATGAGGGGTGGGTGTGATCTTACCATCCACAAACCTGCGTCTGGATCATTGATCTGAGGACAACACGGGTCAATGTTCGGTTATCGATCACGAGTTATAAAGATGCGTGGTGAGTGAAGAGGGGACAGGCGGTGGGAGATACATAAACACCCTCACCTGAACATATGTGGCAAGAGCGAAGAATACAGACATGGAGACATTGCAAATTCTCCAAATCAGAAAACGCCATGTCCCCGTGTTCTCAGCTTTACAAACTTCTCCCATGGTTTCCTCCGAGATTGCATGTCCCCGCCCGGGCATGCGGGACGTACAGATGTAGCAAAGCAGACGCACTGCAGCCTCTACAGTCTGCAGAAAGAGAGACAGACGGTGTGTTTGATATGAAGTACACTAAAGCCAGGGTGCACACACACACACACACACACGCACACGGCATATGATTCAATCCCACACACTGTGGCGGATTATTTTTTTATTTTGTTATATTTAATTTATGTTGCATACATGGCATCACTGCACTCCACAATACAGTCATGTGGTTATAACGCTTATTCAAATAAAGGCATTCTTCGACATAAATATCTTGTAATGTGTTTAGAATATGAAATACAGGTGATTTAACTAAATAAAATGAAAGCTTGGGTGTTAACCTCCTGGCTGCCCCGTACAACAAAACGAGCACTCATTCCCTGAGACCGCATTGACGTCAGGGCAGCAATGATGACAAAATACTACTTCCGACTCCTCTTTACAAAACAAAACACCCACTGGATGTGAGTGCATTACATTTTGATAATATCTAAAGGAAACACACAGTCGACTATAAATGCACTATTCAAATTTACCAGAGCAGGAAACTAAAAGATAAAGGACAGATATCAGAGTCGAAAATACACATGGCATGATGCACAACAATGAATGTCACAGAAGTAATACATATCTCAAAAATATAGGTATATTCTAAGGCTGTTTGTTTTGTTAATCATACTTGGTATAATGCCTCTCTAATGTATCTTTGATTTTATTTTATTTTTCAATAAGATGAGCAGGATGTGAAAGACAAAACCTACACACTTCCTGAGCCTTTGGACCACTGGTGGAAGTGGTGGAAGTAGTTTGCATTGATTTGATTAATTCCAAATTTGTTTTGGAATTTGCATCATAAAAATTCAAATATATATGTGAGCATTGCAAATATTGTATGTAAATGTTAAATGTTTTCTGGAGGACCCTGATGAAGTTTGGTGCTTTTTAAAATGTTTTACTGTTTATTAAGGTACACATATTCAGAAACCTTTTTATTCAAAATACTATAAGATATACTGAGAAACAGCAAAGCTTTCTGGAGCTAAGGACACATTATTTAATTGATTTTATTTGGGGTCAGTCACAGGATTTATAGAGTCCCTCAACTCAAGTTTGTCTCACAGTCTCCATTTGGGTTAATACGCCTTAAGGATCCAAGTTGGCTGCTGGTGTGATTCTTGTCATGTGACTAAGCTGCAAAACAAAGGCAATGAAGTTAAAAAGACCAAACTGGGCTATCAAAAGGTGGAAGAGGGCAACTGCCCCAAAAAACTTTAGGTTCAATGTGTGTCTGGATATTAAGCAAATTCAATAGAGATCAGATATGCTAACTCCATTCATGTTGTGACAATGTCTCAGAGAGATACATTCTGTCATACAGTTGTAAGACATTTGTTGTTTAGGTTTATGAGATTGTTTGATTTATAAAGTTGTGTTTTATCAAATGTCTTACTGTCTGCTTATTGAGCATTAGTCTTACTCCATCACACTACACTCAGGCTGCAGCCGGCAATTATCTTAATCGTCAGTTGGTCTGACAGCTGTTTTCTTTGATGGTTTGTTCTGTCAATATGTAAAAATGTGAGGACATTTTTTCCCTGAAGCTCAAGTTAAATATTCACACTACTTTTGTTTTCTCAGCAGCTGTCAAAATGACAAAGATGTTGAATTTGCTAGCTTCTTTTTCTTCTCATTTTTGCTTAAAAATGACTTCATCAATTTAATCTAGTGTCTGATATCAAGTAATTTTTTTTAGTCATTTCAAATTTAGTTTTTAGTTTGATAACATTTTTTGAATAAATGTTTTGATTTGTTGAGTTTAATTGAGTTAGTAATTAATAGAATTGAGCATGTTCCTGTTTTATTCTGACAGTATCCGTTGTGCTTCGTGCAGCTGTGGGTGTTGACATGTCAGTGGGTCAGCTGATTGCGGCTCGTGAAGCCTCTTGACTAGCCTCTAGTTAGCTTAGCCTATCTGGATGTTTGTTTTGTTGACGTTACCACGCAGGTAGCTGTTAGCTTAGCTTTTATAAATCCCTCCGCAAGTGAACGCGCTGTGAAACATCGTACGGTCGCTGGCCGCTCGTCCCGCGGTGTGAAGAGTTCGTTAGCGGGGCAGTACGTGCTGCGGCTGGGAGGGTGAACTTGCTCTCCGTCTCTCTGCATTGCAGCCCCGGCGCTGCTGATGGAATTCAAACACACAACAATGGCGACTCCCGGTCCCAACAACTCAACGACACCGAGCGGCCACAACGGCAGCAACAACGGAGGATCCGCGGGCCAGCACCAGCACCAGCAGACCCAGCACATCACCACGATGAGCAGCATGCAGGGTGAGTGGAGGGGACGCTGCGGGAAGCCGGAGCCTGGAGCCGGGAGGGAGGGAGCTCACGCTCCGCTGCAGTGAAGGTTAACGTTAGCACGGTTAGCCGTGGGAGGCTCAGGCTACTCCCAGAACTGGAAACACTCCCCGGGGAACAGACCAGTGTGTCTCCCCTAATGGCTAAATACTGACTGTTAATTTCCAAATGTAAAAATAATTATTTTCCTGTACATGTCAAATTAATCCAATGTCCTCGTTGCCATTTTGATATTTGTAGCCCGGTTACATTCTGTTCTGTCGTGTCTGGGGGGAGAATCTCACCAAACTCCGTTCTAAAAACCGGTCATTTTAAGTCTCATCTTCAGTTAAAAATGTAACACAAGTCATTTATAAAAGAATATTTTTTTCAATCTCAAAAATGATCAATTACACTTTATTCGGCGCATATTTAATCAGTGTGTCAGTATTCATTTGAGCTGCAGCTACCTTGACATTGATGACGTCTCTTATTCCCAAATTTGAGCTCAATTCGCCTTCTGCATCTAATCGTCCTCGACATTAATCAGCGAATTTCATGTGATCGAGAACGATGTTAATGTTAAAATATGTAAGTCATCAAAACACCTTCACAATTGAAAAATCATTAGAGCTCACGACACATTATATACGGTGGCCCTGAGGTGGAAATTACAAAGGCAAATGGGAAAAATCAACAACAATTCACAGAAAACTACAATAAATACAAAACATAACAGCAAATCACAAGACACAATGTTAACATGGAAAACACAACAACAATGGCACATAAGAACGCACAACTGCAAAACACAACAAAAATTCTAAAAACCCAACAGCAATTTGGAAAATACAACAATATTAACTTCTAACAGATGGAGATGCCTGCAGCCAACTAGAATTGTTGCTGCTTGGACGAACCACATGTTTTCATACTTGCCGTTATTTTTTCTTAGTTACCGTTGTTTTTTCTTCTGTGTTTTTGATTTGCACCTCTGGGTCACCACAATTAGTTGTGTGGTTGGAAATGTGCAAAACTACATTCAGTTGTTTTTATTTTTAAGTTTGGTGGTTCTCCAGACATTCTTGAACCCTTATTTTAAAGTAGTGTGTGCATGTAGTGTTGCAGCATGGTCCTGACGTATATGGAGTGAAACCTGAGGCCGAGCTCCTTGTCAACAGGAACCTTCATTCACTTTGCCACTAAACCAAATGCTCATTGCGATGCTGATATTTTTGTACAAACCCTGTCTCATTTTAACTTTCAGAGTCCAACACCTGCTGGAGATGTCAGAGTGAAACAGGTAGCTACACATTTCATTTGACTTGGTAGAGTAGGAGTAGCACTTTCATTTGAAGTCCAATTAAAGCTTAATTATAAGGTGAAGAATGACGCAATCATCATATTTTGACGGTCAGTGATTTTAATACTAGACCAACTAAAATTTCTCTTATCAGATTATACAATTTTGTTGATTTTTCATTGACCCCATAGATTTATACGACAGAGTATAAGTGCCATGTTGAAGAAAAATATGTTCAGTAATTTTGAGAATCGTAAGTCATAATTTGTGACAAAGTAATTATTGAGAAAATCGAAATATTTCAACTAATTCTCGTAACATTAGTTTCGTCTCAATTATTAAGTTGTAATATCAGGAAATAAAAGTCCTGATACTCATAATTATGTGGTACAGATGTGACAAAATATTAAGTATTACCTTATTGGTGAGCCCTATACTAAACTAAAACCTAAAAGTAAAACTCAACAAGATGTTCCATATTCCTCATTTTAATGCAGGCAACCCACTGATCTTCCGATATTCCCCCGGTAAAACGACTCATAACCTAAAATTCTATATTCTTGTAAAATTCCAACATTGTTCTCATATTTAAGCCCTTTTCTCGTGTTATTTATTTCTTCTCAAAATCTCCCAAAATACATTTCTTCAACATGGTTGGAATACTCCGTCGTAGATTTTGATCTGAGTTGCATGTTAATGAAGAAGTTGTACCTTATTTAAACTTAACAGTGATAAAAATTGATTCTTAAATACTATTTAATTGATTTCTTTAATCGTAACTTACCAGGCTTCTGTCATTTATCCCTGTTCTATAATCCTGTTTTCATTCATCTTCTCCTGATCATATTTAATCTTTTACCTTAATGCTGCTAACTCATGATTCCTTACTGCTGACATGGTGCTGAATAACGGTGAGCTGTCCCATGATTTCAAAAACCCAACTGTTAATTAAACTGTAATTTGCTTCCATTTCAAAACCGTTTCACGATGATAATTCAAACTGTCTTCAAGATCTTTTTTTAAAAATCATATCCACAGGTCATTGTATCTCCTTTGCTGTCACACTGACTGACACATGACATAATTCCCCATCCTGAAGTGCTTGTAGCTGTTTCATTGCATGCTAATGCATTACCCTCCAGATGATGCATTAAACCAGCAACATGATGCTCCAGTATGTTTCACAACTAAGCAAAGCAAGGCCAATTTCTGCGATTATCCCTCGTACCTGATGCTGCAGGATTCCTGTCTTACCAATGGACTTTTTCTTTTAATTCCAGGAAGTTTATTTTTTGAATCTTTTATTTTTTTAAACAAGGGACGCCACATTGAATCTTGGAAGTCTACTAATAAAGCAGTATTTTGAGGAAGAGGAGACAAGCTGAAGGTGAAATGTGAGAAAATAAAAGCTGTCTTCTCACCTCTAGGCTTTCAGATAAACCTGTCTGGAGCTCCCCCAAGTAAGCCAACCCTCTTTTGCTTCAGCATCAACAGTTCTCATCCCTTTGTTTCCGACTGACAGTCTGGTATGGGGGAGTCTGTCCTGCTGTTCTCAACTAATCCAAGACCCCGCTCAGACCTGGAATTAACATCCGTCCTGAGGGCTCCGTTCACAAGTTCAGGTGTGAATGCACCCGAATGCGTCCTCAATGCACCTTGAGATCCGATCAGTCAGACAGTAAATGGTCTTCATATAACCCTTTTCCAGTCTTATCAACCACTCAAAATGCCGTACACTACAAGCCACAATCAGCCATTCATACAGTGCTATTCTATGCAATCACACACCATTCAAACGCTCACACGCTATCATAGAAGAGCTGTTTCTCTCTCGCACCGGCACACACACCAACACATTGAAAACAGACACATCTGTATACTCAGACTGGGAAAACACTACAAACTCTTCCTCCCTCTATCCAGAAATGAGGCATTCAGGACACATTTTAACGTCAGGTGTGAACAGACCAGCTTAGAGCGGACCACTTGTGATTGAATCTCTCAGGACGGATGTTACCACCAGGTCTGAACAGGGCCCACGTCAAGACTTACCATTGGTTCAAGAAGGCTTGTGCCGGTTGCTAATTAGTCAATATTTAATATACTTGCCCAGATACTGAAGAATAATAAAGCAGCAGCTTGTCTCTCAGTTTAATATATAATATATATAAGTTTGACTTAAAATACACACTTAAGAAACTCTCTGCTGCATAAAAGGCAATTTTATGTCTTTCTAGCAACTTAAGGTAAGGTGTATTTGTTCTCATCGGCACAAGCCTAAAAACCAGAGCTTCCATTGATACTTTGGCTCAAGATCCTCCCAACTGATGTTAACTCACCGGTGTGATCAAAAAGCTCCTTGCTAAAGACAAGAAGAGACTGAAATGGAAGCTCTACCTCACTGGTTTTCAGTGTGTCACTAACAAGCAGAAGTAGTGCCTGTAGTGTTGTCACATAACAGTTTTATACATTTTTTTCAACTGGTGTGTCTTTTTCTTTTTGGCATGGGTGCACTTTGAGCTTAGCACTTGCTTGTCGAGACAAGGTACACACGCTCAAAAGTTGTCATTTCAACTGATGTTTTCCACTGAAGCCGACTGGAATTCAAACACGCATTCTTGTGGTATTTTGGGTGGAGCGAGCGGGGAAAACGCTGTCCTACAATTCAAGGTGAAATCAAAGCAGTTGGCCTTGAGAAGCATGTCTTCACTGAGTTCTATATGTATACATAATATATCAGTGTATTATTTGTTTCCCCTGTTTTCTGTTGACCTGTGGTGGTTTGTGTTTGTGAATGTAGGTGTCTGGGATTTTAGCAGCATGCTGCATTTCTGTTTCTGCATCAAATGAAGGATTCACATGTAGGTAGTACTGCAAGGAAGTGTTAAGAAAATGTAGTGGGTGTTTATAGAGTCAGCGCTTTGCAGAAAGAATTATGGAGTAGAATGTGTTCGTCTGCAGCTGAACAGTTGTCACGATGTGTGCAGTGAGATAAGTTTCTCAGAGATTTTACCACACAATTTACACTCTGTTCCCAGAGTGTTAGCTCCTGCATTAAGACCTTGTTAGTAGTCCGTACCATACTTCTGCATCATCTGTAACGTTACGCATGCATAATGCAATCCTAGTGGCTAGTTTGGCACACCCTTTACAAAGCCAGGTAAAGCGAGAGCAGGGATCGACGTTTCCTACACATGATGGGAGCAGTTGACCAATCACAACAGAGTAGGCCGGCTGGCCAATCAAAGCAGACTGGTCTTTATCAGGAGGGTGGCCCTACAGAGACAGGAGCATCTATTCTATCAAAAAAAAGGCCAGTTTCCAGATGAAAACCTATTATTTGCCACTAGAGGTGCAAATCTTTCAAAACAGCTCACAAACATGTAGTTTCATTAAATAAAGGCTTGGTGGTTTTCCAAAAAGCTGGGCAGTGTAGTTTTTAGCTAGCATTGCTCAAACTGAGAGAAATAGTGCATTTGTTAGGGATTATTTTCAGCAGTGGATTAATCCACATTTGGTGCTCTTGAGTATTTGGAGCAGCAGAACAGTGTATGTTAATGGTGATGATGGGACATATCACCACAATAATAAAGCTTTAGGGCCCAGAGCAGTTACATATATTAGGATACAAAGACAGTATTTATTGGCATATACTGATTGTTGGTTAGGGTCTTCTCATTGGATTTGTTGACAATAACAAACAAAACGTATTCAGGACTCTGGTGAGTATACATGAGTTTTATTACATTCTCTAGAATGGTAATGATGCAGAGGTTGTCTGTTCCTTTCCCATTGTTCTATAAAGAGCATGATGTCCATGGATGTGGATAAATGTACCCATCTCCTAGTTCCTCCTTTTACCTCATTTTATGGTTTGTGTTGTTCTCACTCACCGTTCGCTCTGACCTATCATGTGGGATGAGTTTGCTTTTGATCTTTGCTCAATTCTCAGCATTTTGTTGCTTGGGTTTAAAATCTGATCCCATGACTGTTTTATTCCACTGGTCAGGTAAACGCAAAGCCCTGAAGTTGAACTTTGCCAACCCGCCGATCAAACCCACGACTAGGTTCACGCTGAACACAGCGGGGCCGCCTTTCCAAAACCCGCACATGTGAGTGAACCTCAGAGCTTATGTGCATTTCCCCAAGAAAGAAATCCAGCTGTATAACATACATTTTTCTCCTTTTGCATTATCGACCATGGTTTTTGTAGAGAGAGGCTGAGAACACACAGCATCGAATCATCAGGAAAATTGAAGATTTCGCCAGAGCAGCACTGGGACTTCACTGCCGAGGACCTGAAAGATTTGGGCGAGATTGGCCGAGGGGCTTACGGCTCTGTCAACAAGATGGTTCACAAGCCGAGTAACCAGATTATGGCCGTCAAGGTGATCATTTATCTCTGATTGTTCAGACGAGGGCAAGACATGGTAACAGACCCAGATACGGAGGTATCTGCGGGCACAGGTTCTCCTTGCTGGTTATATACTTTTTTATTTGCATTAAATTACGACTTTAGTCTGAGAATCTCAGAATAGTTTTCCTTCAATATGGCCCTAAAACTACATCGTACAATACAGACATTGACAGTAAAGAGGAAAACCTTTTCTGCACTGTATATTCTCTAAAATGAAAGTTTTCATATCAACAAACATAAACGAGTCATAGCAGGCGATATTTTCTGTAAATCTGTCGGGCTCCAGTACCTGCACCTTTTGACCGTTTGACAGTGCGATGATAACTTTGTGTTGTCTGTTCAATTGCAGCGAATTCGTTCAACGGTTGATGAGAAGGAGCAGAAGCAGCTGCTGATGGACTTGGACGTGGTCATGAGAAGTAGTGATTGTCCTTACATCGTGCAGTTTTACGGTGCTCTGTTCAGAGAGGTGAGGTCAAATCACATTTCAACATGAAACAGTTTTTATTGGGTTGCTATATTCCAATTGTTTTACTGTTTCACGGGTTCATAAACCTGATGACTGCATCTCTTCTGTTTCAGGGTGACTGTTGGATTTGTATGGAACTTATGGCTACCTCGTTAGACAAATTTTACAAGTTTGTATATTGCTCATTAGACGACGTGATTCCAGAAGAAATATTAGGAAAAATAACATTAGCTGTAAGTTGATCATCATAGAACATATGTCTTATTATACATGAAGAAGCCTGATTATCAGCTGCCCATACTCAAGACATGTTTTGGTATTTTTGCAGACTGTGAAAGCGCTTAACCACTTAAAAGAAAACTTGAAAATAATACACAGAGGTAAGATAACACCAGGGACTTTTCCCATCTTGGATATTTTTAAATGATAGCTTTGTTTTTTGTTTTTTCGTTAACCAAGCATTTCTTCTTCTCCTCCAGACATTAAGCCGTCAAACATCCTCCTGGACAGGAACGGCAACATAAAGCTGTGCGACTTCGGCATCAGTGGTCAGCTGGTGGACTCCATCGCCAAAACCAGGGACGCGGGGTGCAGACCATACATGGCAGTAAGTAGCACTGAGTGTGGTGCGATTAGTTTGCGCTGTTTTCAAACTTAGTGGTGGAGCTCAGTCGCATCCCTAAGATGTTTTTTTTGTGCCTCTGCACCATCGACAGCCAGTGTCTGGAGGCATTATGTTTTCAGGATATCTCAATAAATTTTCTCAAATTAGGTACAACTGCTCAGTTGGACTCACGGATGAGCTGATTAGATTTTGGTGGTCAAAGGCCAAAGTCACAAAGGCCTCTTGATCATGACATCTCAAGTCCACCTTTCATTTCTTCAAAGTTTGACCAGTTGTCACTTGGACTCAAAGATGAACTGATTTAGATATCAGTGTCAAAGGTCACAGTGATGTCATGAGTTTTGAAAAAAAGCATATAGACTAAAACTGCACTGGTTAGTGGTGGCAGACAACCACAGGGCGGTAATTCTAGTTTTTGTTTGGTTTTATCAACCAAGCACAAACCTGCACGTATCAAAATAAAAGACTCTAAATGTCCCCACTGCGCTTCAGAGAGTCTTAGATTACATCTCTACCTTTTGTTTCTTGTTATTCAGTGCAGGTTTCTGACTCGTCTGCTGACACAAGAAATCAGTTAAATCTTTGTGCTGTGCTGAAGAAATGATTCATGGTGAATCAGGACAGCTGCTGTGGGTGTTGCTGAGTATATTGAAACAAAACTGAATGACCCGGTTGTGACTAAGACCTGGTATCGAGTCACGTATGACCTTAAAAAGGTTCAGCAGAAAGTTGTAATGTACAACTGGAAGTGCTTCTTTTTTGTGATTAGTGTGCAGCAGTCTTGAAATCTCAGAGCCAGAAATCTCAGCACTTGATCGGAAACATCTTCATCAGGTTGCAGATGGTGGTTTGTATGTACTTGGGCTGTTAGTGCTTTGGAGGTGCAATAATCTGGATTTCAGCTCATGATTATTTTCACTATTGATTAAAGGGAGGATTTTCTACTTCACTTCTTTAAAGTTGTGGCATTGACAAGAGACAGATTTTAAAAATCAAGAGCAGTACAGACCAAAGCTGTTGGTCATTAAGACGTGAATTCATATGACGAACACAGTAGGAGATTGTGCGGGTCAGACGTGTTCATTATAACAGATGAAGAATCAGGAGGGGAGCCTGGGTAGGATATGCAGGAGGCAGGACATGATGTATTAATTCCACTGCAGAAATCATACGTTTTACTTACAGCACATTGACAACGGCCCTCATTGCCAAAAGCTCTTGAATCTCGTTTTCTTTCCAAATAGACGTCTTTATCTGTACGGCTCCTCTTTTTCATCCTGAGCTATTTGTATTCTTCCAATTTCATGTCTGTCGCGTGTTAGAATAGTTATCAATACGCCCACTAGCCTGCTGTGACATTTTCCTGCTGTATTCTCACATGGACTCCCTCAGACATTTTACTAGGGGGCTGGCATTCCGGGCAACTGACACTGACATTTGTGTTCTCACAAACAGCCCCTCTGTAAAATTTCAAGAAAATGTTCAGACTTAAATTCAGAAAGCAGCTAAAGATGAGCGGAGTTTTAGTCCCTGAAATCTGTCAAGCTCCAAAAACACAATGACTGACTCAACAAGTCATTTCATTTGTACGTTCTTTCTCAAAGGCCCCGGAATACAACACAGACTTTTCATGTCCAAGCCCAAAGCAAGAAAATCCTGCTGCAGTCACACCACAGGCTGAGTCATGCTCCCCAGGACATGTAAACCTGATGGTGACAACTCTTGATGTATGTCGGCTTCAGACTTCCCATGTGTCTTGTTAAAAGCCCAAGAAAGCGCAGTGTCTGATTTGATGTGATTTGGACATAGGATACGTTCAATATTGATACACTTTTAATAAAAAGGCGACCGGTGCTTTGCAGCAGCGACGCTGGGACGTGTCAGCATAAGTGACATTGTTGTTCGCAACAACAAGTGAATCTCCAGCTCGGGGTTCTGCGTACTGAGTCGAGCTTCACCGAACCATTTTTTTTGCCTTTCATAAAGAAAGCTGCAACCAGCATTACCACAGGCCAGGAAAAACATCTCATTCTAAACAGGCAGGTTTAGAACAGACAGTGATACTACTAGTAGTCTAATAGTGATATACTGAATAGTGAAAAGCAGCAAACTCACATTTCAGAAGCTGCATGTGAAGCAGTTTTACCTCCATGTTTTCACCCCTGTCTGTTGGTCGGTTGGTTTGTTTGTCAGCAGGATCATGTAAAACTACAGAACAGATTTCCTTGATACTTGGTCGAAGGACGGGAGATAGACCCAGCAAGAGGTCGTAAAATCTTGGGGCTGGTCAGGATTTGCGTGCGTGCGTGTAGTATTTCTACAACATAACTGCGACCGCAACATAACTGAAGAGCACCAGATCTTTGGCAAAGCACAGAGATGATCTCATTGTGACGACATTACTTGAGGATATTTTCTGCCTCTGGGTTACGTCAGCTGGGGGGGGGGGTACCTCCTCCCTCCCTCCCTCCCTCGCAGCCTCCCCCAGTGACTCCACAGCAGTTTCCATGCTAAATTTGGTTCGACTCTCACTATCAGGACCCTGCAGCACACCACCACCATGCATGCTCCCGCCGTCTGAACGGCCGAGGCAGGGCACTTCATTCATGACTCTGATTTAAAAGAAGTCACCCGGCAGCTTCCCGTGGCCGTGAACTCAGGCTGCAGGAATCTCAGCTCCAGTTTCTTGTTTCCAGCCGGCACGCTCGCCAGGTGTTTGATCACCACGCTGCTGGAAACTTATTTCCATGGGCCAAGAGAGAACCCATTAAAGTTTGGTGCAGACAAAGAGGCAGATCCAGGACTTTTTAATCTATTTCTTTAACATTGTGAGATGGGACATTTTTTGATTTTGGACAGATTTTTATGAGTGTGTGAAATTTGTTGCACCTTGATTGCATTTATGGAGACAGTTGGTGAAGGTCTACTATCTACTGAGTGCCATTCTAGTTATTTTCTAGACAATGATAGTCTCACCCGTCTGTGGCTAGTTTGTCGAGCATTTACAGTTGTTTTTTTACATGTAGTTGCACTAAGTTTAATTTCCAAAGTACTGTGTAGTAACGCTGACAATGTCATTGCAAAATATTATTTATATATACATAAACCAAGATTCTACCATGACAACGAAAATATTGTTAGGTTGTGATACTTTAAAGTATTTGTTACTGTAGTCCTTGTTGTTCTCATCCACAGTATACGTTCGCTGCTGTTATTCAGCCTGAGCTTCCAACTGTCCCGTTAGATTACAAGTTCAATATTACTTAAAGACACAAGTATCTCCCAGTGTCTCAACCACAAACCAAAATAAAACTGGATCAAACTACACAGATGGGATATGTTTGCTTCAATGCTCTCTATGCTAATTATGACCTTATTTTGGGATATGAATCTCATTAATTCCCTAAAACCGAGCAGATCATTTTTTCTCAAGTGAATGCAATACTCTTCCATACGAATACTGCAGATATAGATATACAACAGTTTTTTTTTTTTATTGATGAGTGATGGAGTGAGTGTTGATTGGCCCAGTGAGCAGCTTTTGTATTTAATTTTTTTGTTTTATCAGATGTATATATATAGGATAATGTAGTAGATTGTGGTCTAACTTACTGTTTTGTTTTTATGTTTTTTTTTAATGCAAATTTAACCCGTGTAAACCTGCAAATACAGAATTTTGTTGTTTGAATAAACAAAACTATAAATGAGATTTGACAGATTTGGTTATTAGACTCAGACCGCTGTCATGTTGCTACTGAAACTATAATGACACTGAGTGGAGCTCTTACCTCAACCAAGTTCAACCAGTCGTGGATTCAACATTTTCTTCCACCAGATCTGGATCAGTATCTAGTACTGCACCAATCTCATAGATCGCATAGAACAACATAAATACGTCTGAATTTTCTTGTTTTTACATCAAGATCCAAACTGTATTTCCAGATGAAAATCTTGCAACACACAGGAAAGTGTGTCAGCCCTTTGAATCAGCCCCTTTTAACTGGATCCTCACAAATATTTAATGCACGCTACTCTAGCTCTTGCCCCATCCCTCCACCAAGTTCGGTGGAAATAGGTCTCTTTTTGTTTTTGATTCATTATTTTCTCTATGAAAACTGAAAAAAATGAGGTTAGATGCTGATATACAGTTTCCAGAGATGATTTCTAGTTACATATTTTGTAAAGTGGTTAAAAAGATCCAAAGGTGGAAGCTACAAACGTTAACATTGTTGTCTGATCACTTCCCTACTAATGCTGTTTATACTGGAGACAGTTTATAAG
The DNA here is from genome assembly GCF_009819705.1 of Hippoglossus hippoglossus. NCBI lineage: Eukaryota > Metazoa > Chordata > Actinopteri > Pleuronectiformes > Pleuronectidae > Hippoglossus > Hippoglossus hippoglossus. The sequence continues at coordinate 5,474,456 of NC_047158.1, read as the reverse complement.
CTGAGTGTCTTCCAACACTTCCAGTCTTGGCAGATGCGATCGGACTCTCTGCAGTCTCGTCCTCTGCTCGTCCAAAAAATCTCATCGCTGCTGCAGCACAGACTGTCCCATTGTGCTGCTTGGTGACGTCAGCATCTAATTCAGGCCTGTGAATGGGCCAGAGAGGTGCTCGCTCCTCTGCAGAGCACAGCAGCAGGAGAGGCAGCAGATTTCTGCAGCCTCCTGGAAACACCTCATTACCACGTCTGCTCTGTGAATTCAGACCAACTGAAGAGGAGGTTGTACATGAACAGAATTGGCAGACGTGTAAAACACTTGGAGTCATGAGAGGCAGGAATAAGGAAGCGTGCAGAGCGATGTGTGAGCTCCGGAGCGGATGGCATCTCGTCGTGCAGGTGTAAACATGCCCAGAGGTGATGAGCTGCCTCGGTATTCTCCGGAGGGGTGGGAGAGTTTGTCGCATTCATGAACACCTGTTTTCCTCTGATGATCTCAGAGTGTAAGAAAGGCGTTAACAACAACAACGCTTTTTTTTGTTACAGTTACATTCCCTTCTCATACGTCTGAGATCCTTTGTGATGGGTGTCCTGAACAAGATTTGAAGCTCAGGGGCTTTAAACTGAACAGACACAGTGACATCTGGTGGTTTGCAAAACTTACAGCAACCCTCCCGAATGATCAAAATGATCTAATAGTTGCCTTTGCTAAGGAGGTTATGTTTTCACCCATGTTCGTTAATTTGTTAGTTAACAGGATTATGCAAAAACTGTTGGACAGAGTACAACAAAACGTGGTGGAAGATTGTGATATTAGTCAGGAAAGAACTCATTTTGTTGCCGATCGGAATCAGGGGCCGGCTTAAAGATGTTTTTGTCGCTTTCTTTAACATCATGAGATGGGACGCTTTTCAACATTTTCATTTATTTGTCAGAGAATAATTCATGGATCTTGATGAAAAAATGCTGGCATGTTTAAGGGACTTACATTTATAAGTGTTTGCAGTTTGATGCAAATCCAAACAACAATCTGGATCTAGTGAATTTAAATGTGGATTCATAAGGCAATGCAACTTTATTTATAAAGGACATTACAAACATGGAGGTATCACTAACCTGTGATCTTATTACTTTATATTTCCTCCGTCACAAACTGTATCCCACAAAGCACAAAGCTGTCAGGATGCACAACAGCTTTCATAGTACCTCTGTTTGAAATCAGGTTTGGCTTTTTACTCCTGTTTCTGGACCCACATTTTGAACCTGATTTTTTTTTTTTTTTTTTCAGCCAGAGAGAATAGACCCGAGCGCCTCCAGGCAAGGCTACGACGTGCGCTCAGATGTTTGGAGTTTGGGAATCACACTGGTGAGTCAATTGCTGTGATGTTCATAGATCCTTCAAATAATTTTAAAGCATAGATTAAAATAACTCTGCATGATTTTTTGCCTGATTTTCAAGTTATCTCTGGAACTCGCTTACAAAAATCCCCAGATTTTAGATTATATTTGTAAATATTATATATTTAACATTATCAAGGTTGTGGATGAGTTAGAATTCAACAGAACTGATATTCTGTGTATCTGTGTATGTTTTTCAGTACGAGCTGGCCACAGGACGGTTTCCTTACCCAAAGTGGAACAGTGTGTTTGACCAGTTGACCCAGGTGGTGAGAGGAGACCCTCCACAGCTCAGCAACTCGGAGGAGAGGCGCTTCTCGCCCACGTTCATCGCCTTTGTCAACTTGTGGTGAGCAAAGACTGCCGGGAATTTATCCTGCTGCATTATGCCACAGTGCCATGGAAAGTGCCCGTTTGAGAATTTCTGTGATGTTCTAATACTGTATCAGCAAATTGATTCTGCTTGAAATTTTCTGTTCTGTACAAATTCCTTCCCTGGTCGACACATGACTCAACTGAATCCTCCAATGTTTTAAAACTCTTCCAATGTCCTCTTTTTTTGTATCTTTTCCTCAAGCCTTACAAAGGATGAGTCGAAAAGGCCAAAGTACAAAGAGCTACTGGTGAGTTCATCTCGAGTCATCATGACGTCTACAACCCTCTCTGTCTCACTTAGAAAATACAAAATGAATGGTTCAACATATTAAGAGTCCCCAAAGAAATTCTTGTGCTAGATGTTGCTTCTATGTTACAGTAACAAAGAATAATAAAAATGATGTGAAGCATGAGAAATTAGTACAGACGTTTGTATTAATATAATAAATAAATTGTCATTTTTTCTTTCCAGAGAGACGCGTTCATTCAGATGTACGAGGAGCGCACGGTCGATGTTGCCGGTTACGTCTGCAGGCTCCTGGATCAGATGCCAACATCTCCTAGCTCCCCCATGTATATGGACTAAAAGCACACAAATATATGAATAAACATGCACCAGTCTGCAAAAATAAAGACATTAAAAAAAAAAAAGAAGAAAAGATAACAATGTAGACGAAACAAATCCTCATGTAAATTTGCTTGGTCCCTTATTGCAGTGTTAAGAGAATTGTAAAGCCTAAAAGATAAATAAACACCACTTGCAGCAAAAGTGGTGGAAATTTCAGTCATGTCTGTATAATATATAAACGTTAACACACCTCTGTTTCTCTCTTGTTCACAAACACTGACGCACAGTGTAAGTATAATAGCAGCTGAATCAATCAGTCAATCATGGATGCATCTTGGTGATTAGTAGTAACTAAAAAAAAAAACCTGCCTGGAACTTGTATTTATGGAAACCAAAATCATGTGGAGTTTCTGATGTGGAGATTCTTCAAACATACTGGAATCATGCTCTTTGTGAATTGTCCCACTTCTTCCATGTACGTGAATGAAAGCATCGTGTTTGGTATCTTAATGGAACTTTGCTTCTCTGGGTGTAAAGCAGTTTAAAAAGGTGAAAGTGTCGGTGGTCAGAATCATGTTAGACCTGTATAACAGTCAGTGCTCACTGTGCAACGAACGATATGCTGATATAGGAATAAAGAGAGGGGAAGGGAAAGGTGTGTTTGTGTCTTCTTCTTTTTCACCGAATAAGGTTTACAAAAATATGTTTTGTATGGTGAATCTGAATTGAAGTCTGTGCAAGTTTTGAACACATGGAACCAGATGTACGTGTGTATCCAGTTTGCTAACATCTATAATCTTTGACAAAGCTTTGGCCACAGCCTCCACTCTTCTGGTTTCAAAGGGTTTATTTTAGAATTTCATGAATAGTTCTCAATCAGTTAACTTAATACAAAATACAGTAAACAAAGGAAATATAAATATACTAACATCTACATGGCTTCTCAAAAATTATTTTCATACACACATTCATAAGTGAACATTTGAACACATTGAGCACACTTCTTGCAAACTGGGCCTTTTCTTTTAAAAAAAACTATCTTTGTGTATAATATAGTCATAAACATGTTAAATAGGGCTGCAACAAAAAAACATTTTGCTATTCCCCAAGACCCAAAGTGACTATGCAAAACCCAAAGAGATTCCCTTGAATATCCTGTACGACAAGAAGAAAAGAACTTTAGCCACACTTTTGATCATCTTTAAACAGTAAATGTCCAGGTGCAGATGAATTTATAATTCTTTGACCATGCAATTGATTAATCGTTGCAGCTCTACTATAATCCATAAATAACCAACTACAGTATATGACCTATATGCAAGTCAAATTGTTCTTGTGGTTGTGGTGTGTTTTTTACTATGTACAATGATTTATTGTAGCTTACCTACCAAGGCTTCAATGTTTCCACTGCAAACATTTCAGATCATTTATGATATTAAATATTATAATTTACTTGATTTACCTTTGATTATTTTTAGTCTTCAGATTAGTGCATTAATTGTGTAGATGACGGCCAATAATAACCTTAAATTCATCTTATGTTACATTGTGTATTTAAAGAATAATGATAATAAAATAATAATTAATTTAAAATAAAGAATACAATAAAATATCTATTACCTGTTAAAATGCTTATTTTCATGGCAAGTAATCGCAATAAACTTTGCTATTCATGCTATGACACAATCATACTCTGTCATAATTTCCTGTGCGTAATGTTTGAGATCATTTGATCAATAATCAATATTTTAAAACAGCTTCAGAAAGTCTAATTATCTTTTTAGGTGTTTTATTTTGTAGTTGTTTATATTGAGAAGTTCTGTCCACGCCCTATGAAGGACAACAAATAAATAATGAATTAAACTAATACATTAATAATTAAATGCAGAAATAATTCAGTATGTGATGAAATGGCTTCTAAGTGTATTTATTTATTTACATTTAATTATTTATACAGAAATAAGTGAAGGAATATAGAAATGAATAAATAAATAAATGTGGATATACAAAAATAGCCCCTTTCATCACAAACTATTATTTATTTATTTTTGTGTCATTTTTTGTCCGTCATAGTCCACCCCCCTAAAGCTTTTGTGATTGGTCCGTACGTTTAGCTAAACAATCCCCTACACCAATCAGCGAAAAGACGCGTTTGACGTCATCTTTAGATGCCGGAAATGGACTCACGTGTGTCAGTGAACGTCGAAAGGTCCATTGAACGCCTCTTATGTCACTAGCACCTAAAGCAGCGAGTAGAGATGCGTTTCCAGACTTTAACTGAGGCTTTAACGTGTCGGTGCTGAAGGTTAATTAAATACCGAGGTTGTTTTTTATTATGAATACGGTTCGTTTGAGCCTCAGGTGTTTGACGGTTGAGTTTGTGAAAGGAAGAATTCTCCCTGCTGCTCGTCGTTATTCTCCAACTCTTTCACAGTTTCTCCGAACAATGGCGACTAACAGCAGCAGCAGTTCTGGTGACCGCAATAACCCGGAGACGAGGCAGCAGCTGGGTCCGAAGAAAGTGAAGCAGAAGGAGCCGCTGAGGAGACTGAAAACCAGGGAGAACAGGAGCAAGCGAGGGGACGTTCACGGACCGTCCACCGTCTACGTGCAGGTGGTCGGTGCTGGGAGCAGAGACAACCCTGCGTCGCTTTATGTCTTCTCCGAGTACAACAGGTACTGGTTTCAGATGCATGTGTACAACAATCCAGGCTCGTATCACCTCCACACACATGTTGTTCAAGGTGTTTTCCATTTCAGGACACTTCATATTTCCACTGTACTTAATTACTCCAGGAGAAAGTTGTGCTTTTCACTCCACTGCCCCTCTCTGGCTCCTTCAGTTCATTTAAAGAGTCAAATGCTCAAAAACAAAACACATTCTACACAGAAAAGATACTACCAGAAAAGTCTTCTCATAGGTTTTTCATTCTTTATTTTCTATTACAAGAAGATCATAATGTATTGTTCCAGAAAATAAACGGCAGATTAATCCACAGTGAAAAAAGTCATTAGCTCCAGTTGTATATATTAAATAGTGATAAACTAGCTTCACCTCAACCAACTACAACAGTTCAATTAATTTTGTAACTAATAATCTAATTCAACAATAAAAATCACAGACAATTCTACAATAAGACATACATAAGTAATGAAATCTCAATGTCTCAAAAACCAAAGACCAAACTTTCTGGAGCTCTTGATGACATTATAAACCAACTTAATGCAACATTAACTGTTCATTCATAATGCTGTTATTTGAGGATAACTCACTGATAATTGTGGAGCTGGAAAAAAGCTTAAAATGAAGTTTTTATTCTTTTTGCATCTGATAAAAACACAACTGGTCTTAAATGAACATTTAATTGACACTAATGTGTTTCAAAAACTAATCTGTAAAAAAAGCTTTTACTTAAATATCTGCTGATGATCTCAAAATGTCGACCTGAAGTAGATTGATCTCACCTGTATGGCATATTTGCTAAGAAATAACGTTAAGGACATAATGATATTACTGAACCTGAAAACGTCCTGCAGCCCAGACAAAACACAACAAAGATATTATCCACAGTTGTATATGAACCTTTTCCTCTTACCCCCCCTCTCTGCTGCAGATACCTGTTCAACTGTGGGGAAGGAACACAGAGACTCATGCAGGAACACAAGTAAGTCACTCTGTCCGTCACAGTGTAAACACATGTGAAAGGTGTATATGGACAAAGACACAGAAGCTGAACATGGATGTGTTTTCCTCTGACAGACTGAGAGCTGCTCGTCTCGACAACATCTTCCTGACCAGACTGAGCTGGAAGAACGTGGGAGGTTTATCAGGTCAGTAACATCTGTCGTCTGGTAATAATGCAGTTGAAATGACAAAATAATCCATATTATTGACAGTGGTGGTGTTTGTACACTCTCTGTCTTGAGTAGCATTTTATCTAAATTGGATATAATCAATTTTTTTGTATCAGATGTCAGTGTGAAGTCAGTGTAGCAATGACAGGTCACTTTTCAGCTGAATCTGCAGCTTCACAGAGTTTTGTGAGAGAGTGTGGGTCCATTGTGCAACTGTCAGAATAAGAGTTCCATTTGAGTTTATTTTCTTCCAAAAATCGAGTATGACATGGCACATAAATTATTTGAATATATTCACACACTCCACCCCTCTGGTCATCCTGTTGAGTGGTGGTCTCGTTCAAGTCAAGGTGGTGGGACAGCTGAAGTAGCTGCTGCTGGTTTTCTATCCTCCTCATAGCCACGGTAGCATCAAGGCTGTAGCGATGGCATTTGCAATGACCACCAGTGATTTAACATCTCCCACTGCAGCAGTGATGTGCAGGTGTGCTCCATGACCCCATGACATCACTGCTGGATGTGGTCAGAGGTTAAACCGACTGTAAACATTCAAACATTTTAATGAGAATTATAATATTGACTTCTTTTCAAACTTAATGTTGCTGTATGGTAATTTCGCATCCATAAATGTTTCCCCCTCATCCTTTCCTTCTCTCTTCTTTTTGTTACAAAAAATGTTCGTACAAGTTTGTAATTGTGTTTTCAGTTTCTAATAGAAAGAAGTTACAAAAGTACAGTACATTAAGGTCTAGATTATGTTTGAATAAATCAATAATTATAATTAAATTCAATCAATTGAATTAGTCTGTATGTGGAAGGCATATCTCTAACTGTTAATCCTATCATTTTCACACTGCGTGTCAGAGGCCCAATGAAATGCAGGAATGACTTTGGTGCCATTCGGACACGTGATATGTTCAATATTAATAATCTTTATCTTTTTGTCCCTGGTGACACATGTTAAAGGTCCTTGGGTCTCTTGAAAAGCGCTATATAAATTCAAATTATTATCTATTCTTAACAAAGAGAAAACCACTGCTCTGTAGCAGCGTCGTCAATCACGTAAACAGCGTACTCACAACAGCAATGATAACGGATTCTCAAGTTCAGGTTCTGTCCTGAGTCAAGCTCCACTGAACTTTGAATAAACAGGTGAACAGCTCTTTGTGCAGCTTCATGGTTCTTCAGAGTCTTAACTGGCTACGGCTCAACAACTGCAGGTCACTTTTACAGTTTCAGAGAGAAATTACAACAGCATCACCACAGACCAAACAAACAAGTTTAGAACAGACACTGCACTAGTGAGTCTGAATGGCAGAAACGATTTAGAACATTTTATACAACAACAAAACCTGCACACCAGCTGCTGCATGTACAAAGCAGTGTATCACCAGATTGAACTAGTGATCGAGTTCACACATTGAATTATAGCAAGAGGATATTATGGCAATACACAGAAGATAGACACACTTGTTCAGGAGCCCAATGTTTATGAATACTATGAGTGGATAAAGCCATATGTTGCATTGCAATAATTACGGGATAACAAAAAATGTATAACAAATATATATAACAGTTTTTTGGGGGTTCAGTTAATATCCAGTGTAAGTCCTCTCCCAATTAGTACCATAATTTGTTTACTATTTAAATTGGCTTGTAGCAAATTCCCCACACAGGAGAGGTGCTGCAGTCTGGTTCACCACAACTGCTCTCTCCGATTTTGGCAAACATGAGACAGACACAGGTGGAGAGCAGCTGGGGAACATTTAGCAGCTAAATAGTCTGATATTCCCCCTAAAATGCTGAAAGAGGTCAAATGTTGGACACAAGCATGACTCATGTGGCTTGTAAACACTGGAGATTCATCAACTTATTGTATTCACAGCTTGTTTCTGCTGCCCCCAAGTGGCTAAAACAACCAATTACTGCAAATGAAAAGTCCAACCTTAGAGGATAAAACCATCAATTTAGATGTTTAACAAATCATCCAAACCAATGAAAATTTTTACTAAATTAAAATTTTGACTTTATCGCATACAAGAGCAGATTCGTATTATAGCAAACAAAAAGTCTAACAAAGAATTTGTAACCAGTCATAATTTAAAAAAAAAATAAATACAAGAAATACTGTATTATAAATGAATTTTGATCAAAATTCCCTGTTAACATTTATCATATTGGCACATTTATAGAATTCAATCAAATGTGTTATGTTTCATTCGGAAAGTTACTGTAAATGGATGGGTTACTTTTGCTAGTAGGGCTGAAGCTAAAGATTAAAAATTTCAGATTTGTGTCACCTTTTAATCAATTTAAGAGGTATTTGTTTAACTGAACACTTTGGTGTCTGCTGTCTTTTCTGCAGGGATGATCTTGACTTTGAAGGACACCGGTGTCCCTGAGTGTGTCCTCTCTGGACCTCCACAGCTGGTGAGAAACTGAATCGTACTTTATGAACAAAACCCTGCAGGAGTTTTGAATGTAACACATCTGCCGTCTCTCCTTTTGTTTCTAATCACAGGAGAACTATGTGAATGCCATCAAGTCGTTCTCAGGACCACTGGAGGACATCAAGCTGTGTAGGTTGACTTTGCTGAACTGAATGAGATTAATATAATTTTTTGATATCACTTTGATTATTGACTGTGTCGGGTTCTCGCAGCCGTTCGACCGTACACTGACGAGGCGCACTCAGACGATACAATGATCGTCTATCAAGTGCCAGTGTTTGGTGAGTTCACATGTTCTCCTTGTACTTGAGAATCTTTTGTACTTTTTGAATTATCAACCCCGACTTCAGAAAGCGTTCCTGACTCTTTTTCGATCTTCACTGTGTAGCTCAGTCGGGGGGGCCTGGCAGAAGGCTGTCCCCCAGGTCGAGCAGCCCCCCTCGGAGTCCTGTCTCTCCGAAGAAAGACGACATGGACTCTAACAGCCGTGGAGGTGGTCCACGCAGTCCAGGTGAGTCAGCAGTCTGTTAAACCTGGAGGCCTCCTGAGGGTCTCTGGGAAGTTGGACATTTGACAAACTGATAACCTGATAGAGAAACTAGGTTGTAATCCTGTGGTGTGTTTCCACTATAGGAATGTTCCCCGGAAATTTAAAACATTTTGGACAACTGTGTTTTTACTCCTGCGCAGAATACGTTTTCAGTCCGTGTGTCTTGGACGCAATATTTCAGGAACACCTTGAGGGAATCTCTTCAACTTTAATAGAAACATTCTCATGGTCTCAAAGATGATTTGATTGTGTTTTTATGGCCAAAGATCACTGTGTTCTCACAAGACATGTTTTTATATCTCCACGCCAGTGACAAGCCAGTGGCTGGAGGCTTTATGTTTTCAGGTTGTCCGTCCCATTCTTATCAACATGATATCTCAAGAACGCCAAAGGTCAATGTCTCTCTGACTGCACACATCACATTTTTGGCTATCAGGTGTGTTCATATTTCACCTTTCATTTGACCTAATTTTACACGAATGCCAAAAAAGAAAAAGTTGTTACTTGATGACAGGTAAATAACCAAAAGATCAAAGGTCAGCTTTACGGTGCCAATGTTGCACTCAACTTGTGCTGAGATCATTTGTGTGGCCCGTCAGTCAGAGACAGGTGTGATGTAGTTTGTGTTTCTCTGCCCTGGAAGGAATCTGATTCTTGGTCTCAGTGTTGAAACCTTGTACTGACCAGGGACGGACATTTCAAGCAAAGATACTATGTGATATCTAACTTCATTAATTCTACAAAGACCATAGACAGTGTGGGAACTCTGGTGCATTAGATTTATTCATGTGCATTGTCCCATATAAATATACATGTACAATTCATAAAAATAAATGAGCCATCCCTCGTACTGCCTTCATGTGTTGAAGGTATTGCCACTTGAGAGAAAACGTCAAACTGATGTTTGATTAAAAATGCAGTGATGTCATTATTTGTTTCTAATATCTTGTAGGTGAAAGACGAACAATGAATAGAGACACGTCTTTGGTGGTTGCCTTTATATGTAAGGTGGGAAACTATCATTATTAATCTCATTTTGAGTGCGATGTACAGATCGAGGAACTTTGTGTCACAACATTCTTCTCATTTTACAGCTTCACCCCAAGAGAGGAAGCTTCTTGGTCCCTCAGGCCCGGGAGCTGGGACTGCCAGTGTGAGTGGATGTTATTCATTGTACTGATAAGATATCAACACTGGTGATAAATGCCAATAAACTCAGTTCATTTTCATGTGGACAGTGTTTCTGTCGGAATAGATTTATTATTATCATAATTATTTCTTTATTTTATGGGATTGAAATAATACATTTTATTTAGATAATAAATACACTGCTGCATTGGACTTTCATGACCTGCTTACATGTATATTCTAGCTCTGTAGGTTTCATACTATAATTATTGTCCTAATTTTTATATAAAACATTGTAACTTCATCATCTGTTCATTATTGTTTGACTCATAAAATGTCAGAAAATTGTGACAAATTATTGAATCATGACGTTTTCCAAGAACCCCAAAAACATATGTAAAATTATTATTTTACATTTATCCAAAACTGCAAATAGATTCATAAACCTCATAATTGAGACTGTTGGAATCTATTAATGAACTAATTGATCAAAAATGTTAAATCTTTTTAGGTTTAATAATATATTGATGTCTTTCATAATTTTTTATTTATATTTTTTCCCTATATCCTGACTCATATAAAATCTTTTTCCTGACAGAGGCACAGCAGCCATCGGTCCGCTCATCACCGCTCTGAAGTCTGGACAAAGTATCACATACGAAGGCAAAGAGGTTCTGTATGACGATGGAGCCTCTCATGTTTCACACTGCAGCTCTTAGTTGTGTCTGCTGACAGTGTTGCTGTTGTTGTCGTTTCCTTTTAGATCCGACCTGAGCAGGTTTGTACTCCCACTTACCCCGGACCAATCTTTATCGTTGTTGAGTGTCCGTCTGACGAGTTCATCAAAGGTGTTTGCACCAACCAACAACTGAGGAGGTGACGTTGACTGTCTGAGACTTACATTTTAAACACTCACTGTGTCTTTTGCTGAATGAAACTGAGTTCAGTCTCTCATCCCGTCTAGATACCAGACGGGAGGGACGGAGGACCCTGCTATGCTGGTGGTTCACATGACTCCAGAGTCTGTTTTGAAAACCGATGAATACAAAGAGTGGATGGAAAGGTCTGACTTCTGATGCTGTAAAACCAGACTCCATCGAGTTCGTAACTGTTTGATGTTCAGAGGCTGAAGGTTTTCTCTGTGTTTGTGCAGGTTTCCATCCTCGACAGAACACCTCATCCTGAATGAGCAGGTCTCTACTGACCACAATGTCAGAAGTCACAAGATTCAAGCTCAGCTGAACATGATTCACCCCGAGATCTTTCCAGAACTCAGCTCTTCACAAACAAAGGTAACACTGGCTGTCACCTCTTGAATTATACATCTAATAATAATTCCAGAAATTTCAGTCTGTCTTTATGTGGTTCACATACCTGGAGAACCGTTCACCTTCATGCCCTGTTGCAAGGAAGTACAGTGTCTTATTTGGTGCGATTTGGACATTTTGATTCCACCGAGATGGTCGGACTTATTTACTTTGATGATGGAGAAGGTTTTTCTTCTAGAGGAACTTTCAATCCAGACATGAAAGACAATGATGAACTTAAATAAAGCACTGGGTCAATGTCTGTTCATTAACCTTAACCGTAGGCTGTAAATAAAGATGGATGACGCTTCTCCACTTCTCCCACTATCAAGAAAGGAAGACAAACTATCCCGGATACAAACGCTGCCATCTTGCACCGATTAAGTATTATTCATCATCATAATTTCCCATAGCAAGTCAAAGGGTCGTGGTTAGTTCAGAATATAGACTGTAGACTGTAAATAAAGATGGACGACGGCTCCACTTCCTTCCATTGTACTAAAATAAACAAAAAAAATTAGATACTGTCACTGCAATCTTGCACACACCATTTGGTGCCAGAGTCTGTGCAGTAGTGGTCGAGGGCTGGAGCCAAGGTATCAGGTTCCACTGATATATGCTCTCTACCAGTCGTGGGTCAGTCTCAGCGGTCAATCATTATGTTTAACCTGTTTTTATGTCATCAAATAATAGCCAGCCACCAAGATGATTTGGCTCCACTTTTGAGAGCGGTCAATGGCGTCCATCTTTATTTACATTCCATGGTTCAGGTTACAGTGTGCATACCCGACCTTAGCCTGTACATTTTTTGAATTTTTGAAAGGATTATTTGGGTTCGGGCTCAGACACGTTGGCAGGGATATCTACTTGATTTTTTCCGCTGCACATGCCTTTATCAGGGAGTTTTTTTGAATCAAGGAGAGTTTAGAAAATCAGTTTTACAGATTTGGATGAAACCTGTGCTACCAGGCTTTTATTTTTAGAATTTTAATTTTTTTTTTTTTAATTTTTAGTTTGGTCGATGTCCCATCCATTAACATAGAGGAGGCAGGGTTTTTGACCTACACTGCAGTCAGCCACCAGGAGGCAATCAAAGCAGTTTGGCTTCACCTTTATGAGCCATCATGCCATCTTTCTATAAAGTCTATAACCAACATTCAAGTCATTGAGGACACACTTTTTTTCCCAGAGAGCAAAATGAGGTCCAGTGTTAGTGTGATGTTCTTAATAACAAAGTGCTTTCAAAACAAGAGTTCACAAAGTAATAAATCAGATGTGGTACAAAAAGAAAACATCATAAAACCTTCTTTTTTCCCTCAGGAGCCTCAGGCCGCCCTGCATGTCCTCAACGTCAGAGCCGAGTGCCTGCTCAAGTTCCAGCTCAGACCTGTAATGGAGTGGCAAAGGTTAGTTTGTCCTTCAGTTCCCCCAATTTAGCCAGTGTTACTCTGCAGCTCTGAGTGCTGCCTTGTCACAGAAAACAATCTGGAATGGACCATTGCCCTCAACCTCTTTCTTTCTCTTCTTCTGTAAACTCGTCTTACTAGTGTCAGTGTGTTTTTTTTTTTCTTTCTGCGCCGTTTCTGTCAAGCACTATGGAGGCGCTGTGAAAAGAATCCCTGTTTTCCCTTGCTGGTGCTTTTGTGGGCAGTGGTGTGTGTCTTCTTGACTCTGTATCTCATTCGTTAGAGATGCTATCCCCTCCTGCAACGCTGAGGAGTTTGTGCAAGAGGCCTCCGAGGTCCCAAACTTTCTGGAAGAGGTGGAAAAGTGCAGGAAGATTTGCTCCAGTGACGCTGCAGAGCCTTCTGGTCAGTTCTCTGGAAATACAGAGGCATATTTGAGCTTTTAGACCAAAAAATATTACATTGAAGAGATGCAATGTTCAAGTGGGGAAAATAACAATAAAAAATAACATTGCCTGTTTATCTTTGCCTACTCTGACATTGTACATGTATATGATAAAATGTTTTCTACTGCAGGACCAGGAGAAAAATACCCAGAGGTGGTTTTCTTGGGAACAGGATCTGCTCTTCCAATGAAGATCAGAAACGTCAGTGGCACCTTAGTAAATATCAGGTGTGGATCTTATTTATTTATTTCACAAACCAAGACATAGAGTATAAACTCATTTAGCTGCCTCTGCCAAAGAAGGTTGTGTTTTCACCCCTGTTAGTTTGTTAGTTAGCAAGACTACACAAAAACTACTGGACTGATTAGCATGAAACATGGTGGAAGGATGTGGTACAGGCCAGGGAAGTACAAAAAACACTCTACAGAGTGACATTCTAGTGACTTGTAGTTTTGGTTCTAAAATTATATTAAAAGAGGATGGATGGATTTAAAAACTATCATCATAAATGCTTTATTGTTTTTATTGTTGTTGTTATAATTATTATTACTTCAGTCACACTTCAGGTACAAATTTAAAAACTTCAAACACTAATCTGGATTTGCATGTTTGTGCCTTTTTTTTCTTCATCTTGAAAACCCAGATATATATTATGTGAACAGTTTACAGTGACTACTACTCTTTGTTTTTAAAGCAAAATACCAGTGGCTAATCATCTGAATTTAAGGCCTTAGATGTAAATATTAAGGTAAGATTTAATTGTGTTAGTTTTAACGATATTTTCGTTGCACTTCAAAATTTGTTTTTTATTTTTTAAATTAATGTTTTTGCGGAATGCTTAATGTAAGACGTAATACAGTAATAATCAGTACAGATATACAGATATTAGCACGCTGTAATAAAACTACAAACAAGACCAACCTGGAACTGATAACTGATGGTCTACAAACATCCTGATCAGAATGGATCTTGGTTCATTTAGCTTGTCTGAGTTATAGACAATAGATACCTACTGTGTCTGTCTGTAGTTTGAGAGATAACATGTTTTCCCAGGGCTATTTTCTACTCGACTACCTCACCTCATCATTAATTATGGGGAAGTGTATGTAATTCTTGGATACTGATATTCCTTCATATCTGTCGTACTCTAAAATTGTTTATTATGGTCTTAAAGGTCTCGGGTTTAACTTGTTGAAACCTGCAGAAACCCTGACCTGGAAACACAAGAATAAAGACGGACCATTATTTGTGTTTTCCTCTGTCCAGTGCAGATTTCCTCTTTTCTAACCTTTTCTTCATGCATGTGTTTACTCCCGTTTGTAGCCCGAGTCAGTCGATCCTGTTGGACTGTGGAGAGGGAACCTTCGGTCAGCTCTGCAGACACTACGGGGAAGACGTGAACAAAGCGCTCTCCAAGATTTCAACTGTCTTTATCTCACACATGCATGCTGACCACCACACAGTAAGCAGCCCTGCATCATGGTGAATTGAGAACTAAACACAACACCGGTAAATACTGATCCTGATGTCCAACCCTTCTGTCTCAGGGGCTGCTGAATCTGTTGTACCAGAAGGAAAGAGCAATGGTAAAGAATGAAATCTCATTTTTAATACAATTACACTATTTCCTTTGCTCATTTAATATTTTAAAGTTGCTTGAATTCAATTTAGCTGAAGTTGTCCGGTTTGTTTTTGCAATTATGTGTCGTAAGGTTTTCTCAATTGTCTTTGCTATTTATACAAGGCTCTATGATATTACTCTATGATCATGTTTTTGTGTGTATGAATTTGAAATGATTGCCTTTGACTAACTTTGTTATATTTATGTCTCTAGATGACTCTAGGAAAAGAGTTAAGCCCCATTTACCTGATTGCTCCGACCCAGATCATGACCTGGCTCAACCAGTATCATGACTGCTGCGAGGAAATCCTCAGCCATGTTAAGTAAGTGGACACGAAGACATCGTAACATCACATCTCAAACTTGAGCTTCACACTTTCAGAATGTAAAACAGTTTTTGTTTAGGATGGGTCTGATGTACTGTTTTTTTGTCTTCATCATCAAGAAATCCTGGGAAAAGACCAAAACCAAATATTAAAGAGATACTAACTTTTACTGAACAACAGCGCCCTCTGCAGCCATACGTGGTGATAAATTCTGTTGGGCTTCAAGCAATTAAAGGGATAGTTCACAGAAAAATAAAAACTACTCTCCATTATTCCGATGGAGGGGTGGGTGAGGTGTTTGAATCGTTAGCATCGCCGCTTCCGGTTGTGGACATTTAGGCCAAAAACGTGGTGTAAATGGTGCCGTTTTGAGTCGAATATGAGTTGATTCTTTTCTTGTGACAGAGAAAATCCAGAATAACAGCAGATTTATCATTTAAATCCTTGTTAATCTGAAGCCTGTACGTGGAAATATGTGGATACTTCGGTCCATGGTGTTTTAGACATGCTGTAGGCAGGCTCTAGTAATACTTGCATTGTACATGTCCTAAATGGCCACTGTACAGAGACACAGTTCAACATGATCTCTTCTCCGCTTCTCTTTCCTCCGCTTAAGTTTTCTTGTGTGTACCATAGACTTTTTCGTTCTGGTTGATTCGATGTTGACATCTTAAACGTCTTTAAAATGTTGTTTTCAGTTTCGTCTCAAACAAGTTTCTATGTGATCGTGCTGATCCTCCCACACAGCGGACAAGTTCACTCATCAAAGCGTTCCTGAAAAAGAACGATCTGCAGAAGGTCTGTTTGAACATGGCGTCCTTCAATATTAAAAAGAAAAAAAGAGTTTTGAGTGTCTTCTAATTCTGTGTGTTTGTGTGCCTCAGTTCCAGACGTGCACAGTGCGTCACTGTAAGAACGCCTTCGCCTGCAGCTTCACGCACCACTCCGGCTGGAAATTGGCGTTCTCTGGTGACACCATGCCCTGCGATGGATTGGTTCACATCGGTTAGTAGCACTCAGAGTGATTAGAGCCCATATTTCAATCAAGTGTGTCTAGACAGACATACTGTGGGTAATAGCAAATTGAGTGTACGCTTTCAATATTTCAGAGATTCATATAAGGTCATCTTAACCTTAGCTTGACTACACGGGCTGTTCTGAATAATTTATCCAATATTTCTCACTGCTTCGGATCACTCTCATCGCTGGCAGGCTCTTTCTAATGGTTCCTGAGGGATGCCACTTCATTGACTCCCTTTTAAATTGCTTGACTGGATTCAGTCCAAGAAAAGCCTCCCAGAGACAGCGAGTGTATCCCATGCCTGTTCATTATAAATGGCTCAGCTCACCGGGCAAACAGGGCGTGCCAGTTCTTGATTACGCCGACTACCTGATTGATTTCCTGTGGGACAGGAAGAGACTGTAAGTGCTTCTCTGTGATGCGTTGCTTTCCACCACAGGAAGGAATGCAACCCTGCTCATACACGAGGCCACGCTGGAAGATGGGATGGAAGAGGAGGCTGTGGAGAAGAGGCACAGGTGAG
Organism: Hippoglossus hippoglossus; assembly: GCF_009819705.1. Lineage (NCBI taxonomy): Eukaryota > Metazoa > Chordata > Actinopteri > Pleuronectiformes > Pleuronectidae > Hippoglossus > Hippoglossus hippoglossus. The sequence goes on along the minus strand of NC_047158.1, from coordinate 5,457,486 downwards.
TAAAACAAACATTTTCACCACGCGGCTCAGTTAATGTAATTTATGCAAATGTTTAAATCCACTGAAAAAGGGAAATTGGCGCAGTTAAAGCTGTCAGCCAGCTAAAGAAATGTTCTTTATTGGCTCCTGGAGGTTGCACTTATTTTTTTAGTGGCTTATTAAATTTCTTTACTCTCCTCAGACAATTGCCATTGATTTTTTTTTTTCTTCACATTTTATAGTTGCAGAGTGAGCGTCTGTCTTCACAACAGCATCATTTTATGTCTTTGGAAAACAATATTAACATGGAAATAGTCCCTTTGAGAAAATAACAAAAATACAACTTGAGTGAGAAAGCTGCGTAATGCCAATCTGTGACTTTATGGATTCTTGTTTTTTCCGACAGTACGACCTCTCAGGCCATCGGTATCGGCATGAAGATGAACGCCAAGTTCATCATGCTGAACCACTTCAGCCAGCGTTATGCTAAGATCCCTCTCTTCAGCGAGGACTTCAACGACAGAGTGGGAATATCTTTCGACCATATGAAAGTAAGTTGCGATGTAGACGTGCAGGTAACACACATTATGTTTTGGGAAATTGCTTTTCTAGCCTGTACATGCGCTCATGAATGCAGCATTCAGACACACTAAAGCCCCTTTTCCACTGGTCTAACACCCACTAACACCCACTATCATCTGGCTTTTGTCTGCAATGGCAATAGATACAATCATCATTCTAAGAAACTCTTCTACCGTCAACAGCTTTTTCTAGCAGGCTTACTTGCATTTAAAAACAAACGTGTACCTGCTAATTTTGGTGTAAAAGACGTATCACTGAGCACTTTATTAGGGACACTACACTAAAACTGGGTAGTTCTCACTTTGTTTGATTCTGTCACATAATCTCTGTAGAATTGTCAGCTGCACCTTCATGCTGCCATTCTCAGAGGGTTTTATATATATATCTATCTGGTGAGT